>NC_139955.1:25273028-25523028 GCF_963454915.1 Gymnoscopelus microlampas
AAACTACACTCTTTCAAGGGAAATCACTTGGATTTATACATTTAAAGAATGAATGGCATGATCCAAGGATCGTGCCAGGCCAACTCATTAGGCCATCATGATCCTAGGATCATGCCAGGCCACATGAAGAGTAGCTTTAACTTAAAAATACCTTTTTGAAGCCAGAACTACTGCACATGTGGCCTGAATTTATCAGTAAAGATCCATATATCAGTGAAATAGCATCGAACACAAACTCCATTACATACAGTGCTCTCTCTGATTTGTAATGAATAAAGAAATAAATGACCTCATATTCCTGTAAAACTGTAAAGCAGCACAAAAGACTATAGAACAAATACAACATTTATAGCATTGTTCCAAAGGCAGGGAGCATTGAAAATGAAATGGGATCTGAGTTGCATTATGCTGTATGGATTGTTAATATCGCTGATCATTTAGTAAGTGCTCTAAAGGTAAATGTAAAGTAAAATTAGATGTGTGTGCATGTGGGACAGCAGAAACAGAGCATTAGGGACAACAAGTCCAGAACAGCACATATCATCTCTCACACGCACGCACGCACGCACACACACACACACACACACACACACCCCACTCAAACACACATACACACACACTACCCCCATCCGCCTCACTGCACTCTCCCCATCTCAATAATTCATCGCCGCTAAAATAAAAATGCCATCATCTCACATGCACGGAAGCTCCAACACAATCAAAGGTTATTCTCTTGCTCGTTTTTAAGCCAGAGATAATCCAAACATATTTTTCCCCACAAGCGCTGATTAAAACACTGATGCTTCAGAGGGACGCAGGTGGTGGATGGATGGACCGATGACACAAATGTAGAATACTGAAATGAAATGAAAAAAAAGGTTCCAAATTCTGCATCCCGTTTGTTGTTTTTCTATTTTCAGTAGTCGTGAGATCCAGAAAGTAAATAATTCAATGCCTTGCCATCTGGGTGGCCTTCCGGGGGCCAAAACAATTCAAGCTTCACCTGTCATTGGCCTCACTCAGCAAACTAGCTAGAATCCAACCAGCTTATGAAAGCCATGTGCCATCCATATGTATATCCATGTCCAAATGGTCAAGTTCCAGCAACACGTATAACATGCATATTCATCACACACTGGTTGATAAAACACCATAATGGTTTTGGCATATTCAACTGGTGTGTCATTTATTTTATTTTTAGATGATGGTTTCCCTATATTCAAAAGTAAAGGACATTTTTTTAATCAAAGGGTCTTTTCTTTTTTCAGAAAATGTAAACTAGACCTTTTCTTCCCAAATTTGTCATTATGCCAATTCCCACAATCTCACACATTTCTGTGCGTCACGCTTTCGTCATACGACGAAGTATAAATTGAGCTCAAAACGGTTTTGCTGAAAGGTGGTTCGCCTAGTGCACCATACAAGCTAGAACCAGCCCTGCTTAGTAGCCTTATTATTTGACTAAATACTAATAACAATTGCATCATAAACACATTATAAATAGTTAACTCATTATTGGCGCCAGTTGGGTAGTTCAAGGGCATGATGTCTATGAGTTATATACTGTAGTGAACTGTAGCCTGTTGGTGTGCTCCTTGTGAGCGCAAGGACCCAGTTTCGGGTCAGGCCCAAGTCTTGTCTCCCATGTACGTCTCTCCTCTCTCTGTGTCCTTGGGTTCCTGTTTCTCTACATTATGTCAAACCTGAAATAAAGCATGAGATGCCAAATAAAAAAGAAAAAAAAGAATCACTAATGATATAAACAATTTTATCCTTAAAAAACACAGCTAAATACTTACATTTCATAGCCAATGCTTGATCGTTTAAACATGTGTAGCACTGGCCCTTTAAGGAAAGTGCATAAAGAGGGGTGGCCAGGTTTGTGGCCTCCTGTCTAGCCAGAAGCCTGGCTTGAGTGTTTGTGAGAGAGACCTGGAGGCATGAGGGGTACAGACTAATTCTCGGTAAGACCATCTGAAACAAATGACAAGGTTTTTATAACTCATTGTAGCAATAGTATATATATAAGAGTTTAGATAGGCTGACACTATTAGGCCTGTTGTTAATTATACTAATATATATATCTGTATTTCCAGAAGCCTCCAGGTCCTTTGAGCAGCAGTACCCTGTGGCTGTGCAGGCCTATATCCATGGGAGCCATGGGCATGTAGTGACTCATTGGGTATGTTTGTTATTTTGCTGTATTTTGTGATCTTGCTATAGGGGCCTAATGTCTGGGATGAATTGTTGGAGGGTTGGTCTAATGCTTTATAATTTGATTTTTTGTAGGAGCTGAACTAACATCACTGTTTTTCCCACCGTGCCATATATACTATTTAGACTGGGTTTTTGCTATTGGACTGTGTGCAATAGGGTTGACTGAGGACAGAGCTATACTGGGCCGTTAAGTAGCATTGCATGGTTTTGATTTTGGTTTTGCGTATTTGTAGTTTTGATTTGCTAATTTACTTTATTTGGTTTTGCATTATTTGGATTTGATTTGTTTAATTTCTGTAGATTTAGTTTAGTAGGCCCCGAAGCCCTTACCCTTATTGTCCCTTTGCCTCTTGGGTTTAGTCCCTTTGCAGAACTCCCAGTAATACTAACCGCTTTCTTCCTTTATGTATTTTAAACTGACTATTTTTATACCAACTGTTTGAATAAACTTGATACATCATCCTCTGGTTCTGTTCATTCTGAACCCGTACCTTTCTGGGGAACCTTACCTTGTTCAGTCCTATATATCTATATATATACAGTATATGGTTAATGTGTTTAAAGGTGTGGGTGCCGTAGTCATTGCTTTATATCGCCCTGCTACACATGTAACTGGTGTTAGATTTAAAAGACTTTAGGGTTGGTTAAACACATGAACCTTAAAGCGTCCTTATTCTGGGTCGAACATTCTGTGAAAATAGCAGATCTACAAACTAAAAAAGATGACTTTCCGTAGATTGGCTATTTTCAGCAAAGAAATTTGGGATAGAGGGAAAAATGGAGTGGACCAAGGGGCTCGAGGCTGCAGGTTAAGGGAACAGTGCTTCTTAGTCATGATGTACTGTAGAAAGCCGCATCATTCATGGATCACACATATTTGAAGCAGTGTGCCAGCCACATGAGTGATGACCGTTTACTACAGGCTGTTGAATCACTAACTCTGGGCCAACTTAATAAGCACACATGTACAGCATGGGTTGTGTGAAAATGTAACTGAGATAAATGAGAACAATAG
The DNA here is from genome assembly GCF_963454915.1 of Gymnoscopelus microlampas. Taxonomy (NCBI): domain Eukaryota; kingdom Metazoa; phylum Chordata; class Actinopteri; order Myctophiformes; family Myctophidae; genus Gymnoscopelus; species Gymnoscopelus microlampas. Next base: position 25,276,261 of record NC_139955.1, read on the forward strand.
CAGCCCAATTACTGGAACATGACAATCCCTAATGCCTCGCTGCTCATTTCCAGCCACCCACTAAAACAGTTTTAGCATGATTGATTGATTGAATACTTAACAAAAAAAGCACAGAGGTACAGTTCTGGTTTCCCGGCGAGGGGACAGAAGTGGACAAAGGGGCTGAGTGGGGAGTGCAGGAGCACATTAAACAGGGCGGTGAGTTAGTGAGTTCTCCTCTCGTACTCTTAAGTGGGAATCTCAAATGGGGTACATGTACTCGGAGGTACTACAGGGGGTACATGAGAGAAAGTGAGAGAAAGTGGAAAATATTTTAGCATATTTAATGATGGAACAGTAAGTTCAGTGGCAACATTGGGCAGAAAGATGACAAAAAAGATTACATGACACTGACTATGACACTGACTATGACACTGACTATGACACTGACTATGACACTGACTATGACGCTGACTATGACACTGACTATGACACTGACTATGACACTGACTATGACACTGACATGACACTGACCCTGACATGATACTGACCACTATACTGACATGATACTGACCATGATAATTTGTGTTCCTGCAGATAGTTAATTTTGAGGCTAACATGCAAACAACTACTAGGTAACATTGACTGACTGTGAAAGTGTGATGGTGTAGCGGTCTAAAGTAACTGTAATGTAACTCTAAGCACAGAGTTGGCATGTTTCTCCCAAGACTACTGTAGTAAAATGTTGAGGGACACTTTATGAATGAGCTGTGTTCATAGTGCAGTGGTCTAGTGCTCTATCTTTGAACACAGAGATTCCTTGTTTGAGTCCCACGCCATAGTTAAATTATGAGGCTAATGTAGAAAACAATACTTCAAAAACACTAGGGGACATTTGTTGAGTATGATGGTGTAAAGGTCTAAGGCGTAGACTCTAAGCACAAATTAAAAGGTTCCATGTTCAATTCCAGAGGTTTTGAAGGCTAACATACAAAAGAACACTTCAAAAGTACAAGTCACCTGCCAAAGGTGCCTTGGTGCAATGGTGTGGTGTGCCTGATCGGTTGCCTCTGCTACAGACAGTTTGCAGGTTCAAGCCCCACGCCATCAAGGTACTGGAGGGGCTGCATCTCTCCCCCTGGCTAACATACAAGAGAACACTTCAACAGTGCTAAGAGACAAATGCTGAGAGAAACTGAGTGACAATATAATTGACCAATGGTCAGACTTTCAGCATGGATATTGCATGTTCAAGAGTACTCAGAGACATCTGGTGAAAGAGACAGGGTGATGGTGTAGTGGTCTAATGATCAGACTCAGCACAGAGATTCCGTGTTCAGGTCCTCCTATAGTTCAATACTGCAATGTTTCAACTGAAGGCAACAAACAAAAGAACACTTCAACAGCACTAAGAGACATCTTAAAATCGTTGGAGTGATGGTGTAGAGAGGCTAATGATCAGACTCTCCACACAGATTCCCTGTTCAAATCCCAACCCTCCTATAGTTCAATGCTGCAGTGTTTCAACTTTACTAACTGAATGCTAACTTACAAAAGAACACTTTAACTGTACTTAGAGTAATGGTGTAGTGGGCTAATGTTCAGACTCCAGCACAGAGATTAAGTCCCATTCCCTCCTATAGTTCAATGCTGGAGTAGTTTTCAAGAATAAAATACAAAAGAACAACTCAAAAGCACTAGAAGACACCTGCTGAGGGTGCCTTGGCATAATGGTGTGGTGTGCTTGATTGGTTGCCTCTGCTACAGACAAATTGCAGGTTCAAGTCCCATGCCATCATAGTGGAGTCAAAAATGGAGGTTCCGTGACCATCCTCTGGCACGGATGGTTTGACGATTGATTTGACCTCTATGGACCCTTTAAAAAAGATTTAGCCTCCAGGTCCCTCCCAAAAATCCCGGCATTTTTTGCTAGACAGCCAAATTCAAAATGGCGCCCGGCGCCATCTCTAAAAATTAAGTTTTGATCTGGATGACCTAGAATCATGTATGAAGGCACTTTTCCATACAAGTCAACCATGAGGATTCAAGGAACTGGAGGACCATCGGGGGTGTGCGTCTCTCCCTGTGTTTCCTGAGAATTAGCGGTGGGGGGTTACGTTTGAAAGAACCCTGTCCAGCTAAAACTTACAAAGCTTAGTGTGCTTGGGTAGCTCAGTCGAAAGTGCTCTTGACTTCCGACCACAAGGTCATAGGACCGAATCCCAGCACAGAAAATCTGAGCAGTCTGGCTCCCACGGGTCTACTAACTTTTTTCGCCTTTATGCCCATTGCCATTGACAATGCATTGGGCGCTTAAAGTTAAATATTTAAAAAACTACAAATGATTTCAAAGTAAAAATCTCAAGCATACATGTCCACAGTAAGGTGGATTTTTTAAATTGTGAATCAAGTTTATGATTAAAGTATGAAGGAGCAGCGAGGTGCCAAAGTTTTCAGATGTACGTTTTAAAAGTTAAATATCTCAAAAACTACAAAACATTTCTAAGTAAAAAGTTCAAGCATTTGTGTCACAGTAAGATGAATTATAAAAAGTGTGAATGGAGTTTCTAGGTGAAAGTGTTTTTTGAGGTGCCAAAACTTTTAAAGGAATATATTTATAAAACTATGAAACACTTCAAAGATTCGTTTTCAGGCAAACATGTTCACAGTAAGTAACATTTTAAAGTTTTAATGGGGTTTCTAGGTGTAAGTATGTAGTACTAGTAGCCTGTCAAAGTTTGTACTTTTTTCCCTTTAAATGTCCATTGCCATTGACAATAGCCTGGTTCCAGACGAATCTACCATTGCAAAAATAAATTGCCATTGGTAGATTAGGTCTGGCCCCTCTCAATAGAGATTGGACTTCTCTCCCACCGAAGTTGTGAGGGACCTATCAGGGCCCAGTATGTAAACATGGGGCAGGTTTATCACTAGAGGCATTTTTTTTATTTGCCCCTTGGAAATGCAGGTTCCATATCAGGGAAAAAAGTACAAACTTTGGCAGGCTACTAGTCCTACATACTTAGAAACCCCATTCAAACTTTAGTTTTAGAAATATACTCCTTTAAGCACCTCAAAAAACACTTTCACCTAGAAACTCCATTCACACCTTTTATATTTCTTCTTACGGTGGACACAAATACTTGAACTTTTTACTTTTAAATGTTTTGTAGTTTTTGAGATATTTAACTTTTAAAATGTACATCTGAAAACCAGCAAGGACATCTTTCCAACTTTTACCTGCCGCTTTTACCTTTATCTAATCTTTCACTGAAGACCACGCAAGTGAACAAAATAAGTAAGAACCACTGTGCTGCAGTGGTTTAGATACAGGGCTTGCAACCAGAAGGATCCCTGTTCAAATCCAACCAGGACATTTTTCCAACTTTTACCTGACTCTTGCACCTTTATCTAATCTTTCACTGAAGAACGTGCAAGAGACCAGAGAAAGTATGAACCGTGGTGTAGCAGTGGTTAAGATACAGGCCTTGCACACAGAAGATCTTGAGTTCAAAACCAGCAAGGACATCTTTCCAACTTTTACCTGGGGCTTTTACCTTTATCTAATCTTTCAGTGAATACCACGCAAGTTAACAGAATAAGTAAGAACCTCTGTGGTGCAGTGGTTTAGATACAAGGCTTGTAACCAGAAGGTTCCCGGTTTAAATCCAACCAGGACATTTTTCCAACTTTTACCTGACTCTTGCACCTTTAGCTAATATCTTTCACTGAAGAGCGTGCAAGAGATCAGAGTAAGTATGAACCATGTACAACCAACTGTACATAATACTGTACATAATGTATACACTTACATTCAAGTTATTAACGACAACTGTGATAAAGTATGCATGTTTCTTTTCTAATTGTGTCCCTTTTAAATGTAACTAAACCATATGGACACAAAAATAAATTAGTGTCACGTCATTGACCCGTTAAACCATAAATCAAAAATGTCACTAGTTACTGAATAGAAAGAAATACTTATTTGCCATTATGCTGTTCTATTTGGAACATATTGACATCAAACTGGACTTTTGAAGTTAGTATTTTCTATGCAAAATGTTGTAGTCGGGTGAAGGGGTACTTGGATTATTCAGAAATCAGGGAAGGGGGTACTGAAGTAAGACATCAAGTAAGACATCTTTCAGAACCACTGCTCTAAGGCGCTGCACAGCCATTCAATGAGCAAAAGATCAGATCAGGGATAGCTGTAAAACATGTTAGCACACGAGAGAGAGAGAGAGAGAGAGAGAGAGAGAGAGAGAGAGAGAGAGAGAGAGAGAGAGAGAGAGAGAGAGAGAGAGAGAGAGAGAGAGAGAGAGAGAGAGAGAGAGAGAGAGAGAGAGAGAGAGAGAGAGAGAGAGAGAGAGAGAGAGAGAGAGAGAGAGAGAGAGAGAGAGAGAGAGAGAGAGAGAGAGAGAGAGAGAGAGAGAGAGAGAGAGAGAGAGAGAGAGAGAGAGAGAGAGAGAGAGAGAGAAGAAGAGACAAATTGGTGGATGAAGAATTGCGGGTGTCAGAAGGTTTACAGCACACCAGTGAAGAAGAGTAGATGATGGAGAAATTGATGAGATACAATATGATTGTCATATAAAATGTGACAGAGACAGACGGATATGAAATGAAACAGAATGACAGGGAGTGCATGCACTCCAATGAAGTGTCTTCTGGGTTTAGCGTTTTGCTGTAGCAACCAGGGTGAGGTTTGATAAGAATGACAGAGCTGCAGTCACGCAATGCTTGGGCCCCAGACCATTCCCCAGTCAGTTCCCACTGGGCAAACAGACTACAGATGCACTGCAGGGGGCACATTAAGGAGGAAGGAGATGGAGAAGAACCTAGTAAAGGCAGATGGGGGTAACTAGGAGATAGGAAGGCTACAGGGGGCAAAGGGAGAGAAAGAGAGATACAAGTTCAAAAGTCCACCATGTGTTGATGCCCACTTCCAAAAACGATGTCAGAGTCAACTTGACATTCAAATAAGTGAGGCTCAGTACATTGTTAGTGGTAACAGTTCAAAAATAGTGAAAATGATGATATACAAGCTCACAATACATATTGCATCTCAAAATGTAGTGAGCTTGAAGATCAGCTATTTCCGCTATTTTAGAAAATTTGTGAAAATGTTTTTAAGTAATTGCTCAAAATAGGAACAGGCCTTGTTGAACGTGTTTAACACGTTTTCTAGCATTGCTGTTGTGAGTCACTGAAGCAATTGTGGATGGCTAAAATTAATGCAGCAACAAAAGTAAACAGGGGCAGAGATCTGGGGAACAAAGGAAGGAAAAGTAGAAGCATTGGCCTTGAGCCTCTCTCCCTATAACCTACATGCAATAAACATAAACATCACTGGTGCAACGTCATTGAACCTAAGCCTGCCCTATTTTATGTAGGAATAAAAACAACCATTTAAAGATATGTACATGTTGACTATCACTAAAAAAAAGGAAGGGGTGCTCATTTTGATTTAAGTCGGAGAAACAACAATTTTGTTCTTTTGAAAGATTAACTGAAATGGCTAAAATATACACAAATACAAATGTTTTCAGTTTAGATAATTATTTCCCACTTACTATGCAAGTTCTTCAGACACACAAATTATCCTTAATTTTTAATTGTAACATGTAATTGAGATTACCTGCTACCTAGTAGCTTGGCAAAGGTTTCTCATCTTGGCAATTGGCATACAGTGTGCTTAAAAGGTGCTTGAGTCCTTAATGGCTAATTGTAATGTACTCTCCATCTATTCAAACCAGAATCTATTAAACCCTGTTTGGAGGAATTGCTGATCACTAGTGGTGCTAAGTGGGTCTTACCCACAGTCAGTGAGAACACAGGGCAGTACAATTATTCCTTAGATTGTAATACTACATTCCAGCTGATTGTTTATTTCAGTTCTTAATGAGATGTGACAAGAAATGTACAACTTTAAGTCGTAATGACTAATGACTTGAGCCTGAGATTTACTGAAGGTAAGATCCCATTTCAGGACCATGGACAGCTCCTGATTCCCACCCAGTCATTCTGTGTGCTCAAAAACTGCATTCTGATGCACATAGTACAGTAAAGAGCCAAGTACCTTCAAATGCACTGACAGTAGCTTGGCTCATATGACCAGATCTAATTTCAGCACCCTGGACAGTTCACCATAAACGAACTAAAAACAAAATCCCAATTCCAGAACATTCTTCAAATCGAAATGTAGGCTAATGATTCAAAATAGTCCAGTGAACATGGACAATCTCTATCAGAAGCCCCTTCACTAATCATCCTCCCCTATCATCATTAGCCTTTGCCCAAGTTGGCACGGATTGTGGGACATTAGGCCATTAGGCATAGTGTAGGTCAAACCACATGCTGTATCTCATACAATACAATTATGAGATTTAGCTATCAGGGTGATTTAAATGTCCATTGTGCGTAGTCAATTACAGTCACACTATCTTGTATTGCTTAATGGCCCTTGTAAAAGATAAATAGCCAACCAACTGGTTAATGAATACTGGTTACTGGATTAACTATTTAACTTTAGCAATGGATTTATTTTTTTGAACAGCATGGGGAAAATATATGTTAAAGACATACAGACCTTTCAAATATCACACAGCCATATGGATAATATACACCCACTGCGTAATAGCCGCGTGGTTTTGTTGTGCAAAGTGAGCATGTAGTTAATTGAGGCGTGCTGAAAATCACGTGTTAACAGTCTGACGCACAGAAACGTGCACGAGGTACTTTTCTCCACTGGCTTGTCCGTTATATTGTGTGTGTATCTAACGATGGCAGAAATGTGTTTTAAACGTTCAAAAACATTGAATTCATCGGCACCATGGCATATTGATCCAACTGGGAGCAGCATGATTAGCACGCTATTAGGCTACTCCCCAAATCGGTAACCGGAAGACTCGCCCCAAAACACGCTCACCCCCATTTTTTCGCGGTCTTGTATTCTTGAATTTTGTTTGACTGAGGATAAGGTTAGAAATAAGTTTAGGGTTAGGCATAGTTTTACTGAGGTTAAGTTTAGGAATAAGGTTAGGTTTTGGCACCGTTTTACTGAGGTTACGTTAAGGAATAAGGTTAGGTTTTAAGCATATAGTTTATTGAGGTTACGTTTAGGAATAAGGTTAGGTTTTAGGCATAGTTTACTGAGGTTAAGTTTAGGAATATGGTTAGGTTTAGGCATAGTTTACAGAGGTTAAGTTTAGGAATAAGGCTAGGTTTAGGCATTGTTTACTGAGGTTATACGTTTAGGAATAAGGTTAGGCATTAGGCATAGTTTACTGAGGTTACCTTTAGGAATACCAGGTGGCTACCTTTAGGAATACCAGGTGGCAACCGTTCCGAGGTTGCCCCGGGGTGACTGTGTTTTGGGGCGAGCGTTTTGGTATTCCCCAAATCTATATCCTAGGAGGCTACTCATACTTCAATTAGTTTCCAACCAGTTAATCTTGAAATAGACTTCCCACGCCCAATACTGTGAGTTGTTGGACATGGGTAGAACCCAGCATGTAACAGACAAATTACAACACGGAGATAGCGTCCTTTATTAAGCATACCAACAACATTCCTATAGTGGGCTACTACCCCGTCCCGTACGTCCCGCGTGGGGCCGGTGGATTTGAGGGTATTACTCACTTGCCACGGTGAGAACCAGAAGAGCGAGCGCTGCTTTCACCGGGACTGCCATCGCTGCCTCCCTCCAGTGCGACGACACGCAACAAAAACTAACTTGCTGGTAGGATCGCTTCGTTTTTCCTCCCGTCTCCCTCGATGTTGAAATAAAAGAAACAAAAGAAAGTAGCCTATAAAAGAGACCCTGGATAAAGACTGGCTTTACGGTGTCATTTTAAAGCTGTTTGAATCCGAAGATAACTGGCTAGAAGAAGTGACGCTTGGAGGGTATGGAGGCTTCGCAGCGCGTCAAGAGCGAGTGTGTGGGGAAAGACACGGAGGATGCTGCTCTCTGTCAGGACACGTCCGAGTGCCTACCGGGTCTCCCCGCTACGCTACTAATGCAACTGTGGTAGCGCACAGCAATACCGGCTCTCACGGTCCCACTAACTCCTCTTGAGCATTAATCTAAACAATATTTCCCACTAAGAATGTATGGGCTGGAAAGAGAGCTACAGACTGTAGTAGGGAAACGATAATCCCGTTCGTCCATTCTTTTGATGAAATGTTCAAATAGTGATACGCCAGTCCTCCCATCGCCCTGTCCGCCTAGTGCGTTCCTTTCCTGTCGGGTGGTGGTGGTTTCGCTCTCTCTATCGTTCAGATCGCAGGAGTTGACAATTTGTGACAACAAACAGGAAGCTATTAGCCTACAGTTAAAATCCCCCAGGGAGTGCCTTTCAGATGGAACAGAGCGCATTTCCCCCTGCTTCGTGCACGATCAAACGATATAGCCTAAATCTTACAATCTAGGCTATTTAGTTTTCACTTCAAATAACTTTCATAATGTTCACAGGCAAGTATTTTAGCGAAAACCCCCAAGAGCAAACATTACTTTTTAAGCTTCATAATCGGCCAGCAGCACTGACTATACTAATCCATAATTATATACTAAAGTGTGTATGTTCTTTAATCTCTGAAGGTCACGACTTTAATCTCAGATGGTCACTATGTCTGATAAATGGAAGTGCTGCATGGGTGTGGATGTGCCACAAGGATATATAGGTTAGGCTGCCTATAGGCCCTGACTGACTCTAAGAAAGAAAGAAAGAAAGAAAGAAATCTATAGACAAGCTATAAGTCTGTTAGGGTACAGTGTCCTATGAACTGACTTTGGAAAATGGACAATGGATACACACAACATCAGCCAATATCCTCCATCAGCCAAAATCCTCCTGATCCTCCTGATTATTTAACACCAAATAACAGGGTCAGTCAGCTCAAGCCTAGGGGTAATGCAGCCTGCATGACAGCCACTTATTCTTCCACAGTAGTCCTTACAAGATTCTCCACTAACCATGGACTATTTCTGGACTATCAAACTATGTAGAAGCCATACGCTGTAGTGGCAGAGTGAAATAGGTCAGTGCAATGGAAGAGAACAGCGCCGGGCATTTCACTCCCCGGCATAAACACAGCGATATGGCAAGGCGGCCTCAGCTGGTAACCAGGGGCTGCATAACTATTACAGAGGGAGGGGGATTATGTAATTAACTCATCCTGAACTTAATTATGTGGCCACGCTTTGAACAGCCTGCACACTTCTATGTGGCCCAAGTCAAGACACCCACTGACTAACCCAGAAATCCCTGTAGACGGGTGTAGGTGGACGGGAAGAACAGAAGAGGGCGAGAGGAAGAGGAAGGGGAAGGACAAAGAAGCAGAACAGAATGTGTTACACATAAAACTCCAGTGAACTGCTCCACAAAATGGACAAGAATAAAATGAAGAACGAAAGAAAAGTGGAATGTAAAGAAATAATAGAAGAAGGAGAATCTGGGAGAGACATATTGAGGCCAAGGTCAAAGTTCTCTATATTTGTCTCCCATAGGAAAAATTGTCTTAGAGTAAAGGACTAAAAGTTGCAGTACAAAAGACATAAACAATACATAACAAAATACAGTGTATAGTGACACACACAAACACAAAAATGCTTTTAGAAGGACACAGGAAATCTTTTCCATATAGCATAGATTTCAAGTTAGATACAAATGGAAAGGATGAAAGTGGACTGATGGTTTTCAGAAACCCAAACCCCCATGACAGGAGGTCTGAGGTGTGTGAGAACCAGGGGCCATCCTGCTCAAAGTATCCTCATACAAATTATGGGAGCCCCATCTGCTCAGGGAAACCCCATATGGCTGATCCTGCACTCCCGAACCCTAAAGTGTTAGATGTAGTTACATTATCGTACTTTGAGGCTGGCATATGCAAGGTGTGATTACACAGTGTAATAACAATCTAGTGCTGTAATGTGGATGTGAATGGTTTAAAAAACAAGCGTGTAATTTGCGATAAACTGTGGCCAGCTCTCAGCTTGCACTTGAAAATTCTGGACCAACAAAGTGGCTTTATTATACACAGTACAATTATCACTGGTTCTCAAACGGGGTTTGAGGACCCGCAGGGGTCCTTGAGGGGGTTCCAGGGGGTCCCCAGAAAAAATGATATATCTCCTTTCAATCATCATGATATGCGTTTTGGTGAACTATGGTCCCATTTATTTTAAAATTGACGATAAAATAGGTTATGCTCTGGGAGGGGCGAGATGATTTGATTGACAAGCTACACAACCAATAGCATTCATTCCCCGCCCCTGCTTTTGATTGACAAGCTACCCAACCAATAATGGTCTGGTGTCATTCTGCAGGATATGACGCGATATTGAAAGATGGCAGATTGCACACTGACACAGCTGAACAATCGGCTTCATTTACGGTCTGTAGAGTTTAGGGGCGTAACGCTGTCCATTCATTTTATACAGTCTATGGTTAATATAGCATAAAAATCAGTTAAACCACTTTAACCCTATATACCCTACAACAGGCGTACTCAAAAGGTGGACCGCATACCAGGACCGGCCCGCGGGACACCTCCCTGTGGACCCTGGAAAAAAAGAGAAAAAAAGAAAACCTTTTTATTTTTTTTAAGAGATATATTTTTTGGGATTCTTGGATGGGATTTTTTTTAAATTGTTGTTCTGTTGTTTTCATGTTTATTTTCATGTATGTTTTCTTACTCTGCACCAGACGCGGAAATCCTGTGCCGGTACAGGGGAGATTTGTCTCCCCCTAGCTTCAGATTGGACCCCCCCAAGTCATTTAGAATAATAAAAATAATGTTAAATGTTAAAATAATTAAAAATACTTATTTAATAGAACCTGAACCCACTTATGCATCGTAAGTTATTAATAATGGAGAATTAACACAACACAGTGTCAAATTAGCTAGATTAGAGGAAAATGAAAAAAAAAGTTGGTTGGTTGGGAGGGGATCCGATTTGATAAGCTTGGCTCGATTGACCGACTTAAATAAACTGACCTTTGCCTTATTCAAAAAATGATTTGTGGACCTTCAAGATTTGTTATTGAGTACCCCTGCCCTACAAGCTCAACACGCATTGCGATGGGACGCATTGTGAGCTTGTAGATCTGCTATATATGAAACATCTTGAGATATTTTTAGGAAAAATTTTAATGACACAAACATTGTATGGGGAAACCTGGCACAAAATATTTTCAGATGGGGTCTGCGGCCAAATACATACTTAGGGTCCTTGACATGAAAAAGAAATTGAGAACCACTGGTGTAAACATCGATCTATTTGCTTCGGGTCTTAACACTGAATAATTTACTGTACTATCTGCATTGTTGCTGCCTAAACCTTTTATCTCATATCTGCAAGTCACAGCTATGATGCCGTGCAGATCATATTACTACCCATCCCTAGGCATCATACCTGCACCTCAGTAACATACAGTTACAGTAGCATTCCACCTCCCATTGGCCTTCTGTCTATAATGACCATTATCTCTGGATGCTAAAAGCAAACAGAGAAGACCAAAGGGAATGCAAATCAAATCAGAGCTACTTAGAGCTCAATGTGGACTCAACCAACCTGGCCAATGAGACAAGACACAGCAAACAACCACTCAAAAGCAGCAGGAACACACACACACACACACACACACACACACACACACACACACACACACACACACACACACACACACACACACACACACACACACACACACACACACACACACACACACACACACACACACACACACACACACACACAAACAACACACAAGGAAATCCATAAGCACTCCAGTATTTCACGTCATGCCATTAGTTTACTTCCTAAAGCACTGGTAATGTGATAGGAATCAAACCATTTCCTTATGCTATACTGTCCACACACCATAACACATTCTATACACGCACGCACACACACACGCACGCACGCACCCACGCACCCACGCACCCACGCACTGTTTTTTTGTTGTTTGTTTTTAATGGACCCCTGAGTCTACACAAATAAATAAAGTTGATTGATTGAATATAGATTCTTATTTATTTTTTACTATACAACAAAATAAAATGAAACAATGCAACCAAAAAAAGTACCCGCATTCCCTCCCAGATCTGATTTATTTATCTGATTGTTTGTTTTCTCACATTCCTATGTTTCTTTATAAGCCTTTATTTCCATATTTAACCACTTAAGCCCTATACCATAGATATTCAACTGGCGGCCCGCGGCCCGCGGAGCTTCCTTGTGGCCCCTGGCCATATTCCAAAAAAAAGAAAAAAATCGTAAATTGTGTGCGCGCACTGTGTGGCCCCCAACTCCAAATTATTTTACAGTTGTGGCCCCCTGCCTAATCTAGTTGAATACCCCTGCCCTATACAGTGTAGTTTATCCTGTGATGAATAGCGAAAATAAAATGTAGATCAGTTAATAAGTGTTATGAGCTTGTACAGTAGATTGGCTATTTGTGCTATTTTTGTAAAATTTAAAAAATGAAAAATGTTAAATTCTTGGCATGCACAAAATGGGGACGCAAGGTTTAAAGTGGTTAATCCTTTCTTTTTAGTCGTCAGTTTCATTTTTTTCCACCCATCTCCTCTCCATCATGCTGTTCTGTGTATTTGCCCGCGGGTAGCACAGTCTCTGAATATTATGCCTTGGTGAAATGGCCAATCCCTTTTTGTATCTGCAATATCATGAATTCATATTACTTGGGGACAGTTGCATTACCAAATGACAGGCTCAGATGGAGCTTTCCTTTCCTGACTGGTTGCCTGTCACTGTTCCACTCCTGTGCAGGATAATCGGTCCAATGGGTTTCATCCCCGTGCGGTTACTGATACTCTATTTCTTTTCATCCCTCTAACTTCATTTATTGTCATCCCTTTGTCTCTCTTCCTCATAATCTTGTGTATCATTATTGTCACTTTCTGATAATCACCATTGTCCTGTGACGTCTGTCTATTTCTATTTCTAACAGTAGACGCATAAAATGACTGTTAGGTTGATGTCTGCTCAAGGTATGCTTTGTGTCTTCACGGACATAGGGCCAGTAGACCACAAGCTAATCTCTCAAGACAGATTCAGAGCTCTGCAGCTGAATCTGTCAGCAACTCCCATTACAACGTGTAGAGTTGTTGAGAACAAAGGAGCACCACCGGAAGAGGTGTTTTTTTTGCCGATGGGTTCCCAGATTGACCACAAGCAGACCCAAACAGACATCTATCACTGCTCTTAAAGGTAATGAAAAGCAGTAATTTGATTGTCATGACTGGTTTCCACCTGCAACACACCCTATGATAATATATTCAGCCTCACCCACCTCGCCACTTCACCAAAGTTAACTCCACCCGTCTCCGGTCTGGAAAATACCAAAAGTCTATTGGCACACCCCACCTGCACGCCATTGACTGCGCTTCAGGCAAACCGACATGAAGCGCAGAGCCCCATAGTCTTGTTTTTTTCATGTTCTTTCTCTTCCTCTTGTATTTATCTTTTAAAAAAATCCCCCCCAGCAGCCTATCCTACGTATCTCCTCTCCTGCGTCCTCTTTCAACTTGAGCCCTATTCGCATGGGACTAGTATTACCATGGGGACCTCTAGTTATCTTTAATAACTGTGAGAGTCCACTGTAATCTTAATCCTGTGCGAATTGGCCATTTGTAAAATAAACATTCCAGGCCAAATTACCTACCACACTTTTGCAAACACAGAGGTCATTTGATAATGCCCCATGCGAATCCCAGTAATTTGGGGTCCTTTTTTTGTTTTTAGCTAGGTTTGTTTTCCTTTCTTTTTTTCACTTTACACTGTTTCTTCAATCCAATACATACAGTAGCCCCTCATCTTTTTTAAGCAAGTCATGGTCTACAATCTCTCGTTGAGCTCCCAGTGGGTGAGAGAAAAAGATTAAGCAAAAATGTATGAATGTTGTCATGACTAAACACAATTAAATGTAACGTAATGACATATCCCTCAGCAAGTAGAGTGGCAGTATGAGTATTGGGCCTTATCATTCTTGATGATTTCCATTTGATTCCCAGCACCTGCATAAACGTTTTACATTTTCCATTTTACATCATCCCCATGTCAAATTGAGTCAGTTAAGTCAACTTTTCAAATTAATAGAATTTTTTAATCTTCTATTTTTACTACCACCACTCGCTCCAGCATTTTGTGATTTTACAGTTCAACACAGTAGAGGAGAGGTTGTGTACGGTAATTTGTGGAGTAAGATGTGGAGTATTCACTTGCTGTATTTTGGACTGGGTGTAAAGCTACAGTATATTGATACAATTTTTAATAATAGAAAATAATAAAAAAACACAGTAAATGAGTCTGAAATAGTTAAGTCCATTTTAGTGCTTGATATGAATAACATACATACTCTCTGTACACACGTAATACACTTGCTTACAGCTCTGTGTCTGTGGAACCCAACTGTAGTCCATCTCAACATAAACCCTCTCATGTCATCTGGGGGCCCAGTAGATTCAGAGCTGAACATAATACAGCTGTAGCAATAACATGACAGGCTGAGGCTGCCCACCCCATAATACAACATGTACTTGAAATGCAATATGACAGCGTGACGCATTCCAGCATGTTCCATCACACAGTCACGTTCCTCATCACTGGGAATGCCCAAGGAGACCACAGAGGAGGATCTAGAGGAGGGAGCAGGCAGATAATATGTGTACACCCCAAACAGTTTCACCACCCAAAGGGGTGGAGCTTAGCGCAAAGTCGAAATCGGAAGACATCGACCAAGAACCAAGTTCTTTATCTCTATCAATCTTTATTTCACATACTGTATGGCACAACAACAAAGAAGCCAAGCTAGTGCCAGCATCAAGCAGTGGCCATGCTGTTGACTCCATCCAGGTTACATACCAATAGGGTGGGAATCAGTTATAATGTATTTGGAAATTGAACATTGTGCTTGACAATCAAAGGAAATGAGATTATGTTAAGACTTTACTTAACAATGGCTGTGTTCTAATATATTAGTCTGTCTATTGGCTAAAGATTGAAAAAAAACAAATATCTGAATATAAGTGTACATCATAAAGTGTTTTCACATTTATGTTATATAATATGGAGATTTACATGAAGTGCTCACACAGCATTACTGTCAGAGTTTACAGCACTTTTCCATTGGTTAATGCACAGGTGCAGTGTTATATCTAGGCAATGACGTACTCTTGACTATGGAATGTGGAATAGCAACACACACCATCCAAATGAATAGGGTTCTCCTTTATCACGAGATATAGACATTGGTTCACTAGCCATGGAGAAGTATTGGAGTGTGCTGTGTATGTACATACATACATACATGCACATACATGGCTACTCAAGCACACAGGCTGATGCCTTGATTTCAGGTGTAGCACACATATACAGTTCTATATTTTCAGGTAATCTTATACACTGTTATGAACATGGACATTCATAAATAATATGATGTGCCATACAGTTGTCTTTTCCTGGAAGAACCTCTCATCCAGCACAGCATTACTGTAGTAAAGGGGGAATTAAACAACACCGCATTAGCACAGCTGGTTCAAAGTCTACTGCTCGATGGGTTACTCACTCATGGATAATTGACTTAAACGGAAGATGAGTGGATTCAGTTGGTCTGAAGCAACATTTTCACCTTACATTTGCCATGCCTGAATTATAAAATAGGTTAATGGGACATTCCAAGGATTAGCAACAGCTGAGACCTACAGTACAATAGTCAAAACAATGTTGGACTGGGCCTTGGCAGAGGGAGGAAACTCGGACAAATACAGTGGTTTCTGTACTATACTTATATTACGTACCAATTAAAAAAAACTCAAATTGTATAAAGGTCTTACAGTATTTCAATGAGCTACTGTATGTTTAAGGTGGAAAAGTAAATTGAGTATAGAGTATTAATTTTCTGCTGTTATTCTCTGGGAGTAAGCAGAGTGTAGAAAAGAGAGTAACGACACGCTTTGATCTCGCCGCAAAGCGGGCTCCTATGGGCTATAGTTCCAAACTATCTCATTGAGATAGACAGAGCACTTCCGCATTCCATTCTTACAATGGGAGTCGACGCTAGTGTCAGAACTCTCTTTATGGCTCTGGGAGTAAGTAATAAATAATTTGATTTAAAAAAAGAAAAAAATCTCCTTAGTTTTTAATCACTATTACCTTGTTGTTGTATTGTATTATGTTAGCAGTTAACATTTTGCTGCTTGTACGATAAGTAAGTGACAAATAAAACCCTTCTTTATTCTTGTCAGTGAAGTGCACTTTTGGATAACCCTTTAAATTTCCGGCTGTTGACTATGCAGTAAAAACAGGAAATAACTAAGTAACAACAAGTAAATATGCTAATTACTGGAAATACACATATACAATATCACTTCATAATAAAAAAGCATTGGAATGACTGGAAAATGACTGAAACACGTCACGCTAGTAGCTGCATTCCAAGCCACATTTGTGTCCATTGCCTTAAGTGCCAGTGCTATAATTGTTCTAGCATTATTATAAGCAAATAAATATCACTTTTTGTCATCAAGTGGCTTCCCAACATCTTCTCTTGATTTATACTATGCAGCCTTTTGGAAGCCCTTTCGCTCCACTGTTTGTCTAGTCTAGTGGATAGGTGCATATATTATAAACAATTGACTAGTCTAGTACTGATCACATAGGTTGAACTTTGCTTGAACTACAAGAACAAGATGTGACTGAATTATTTGGAGCAGAACATACGGTACATTATTTCACACATGAGCCCTGTCGTATAGGTCAACAACGTAGAATGAAAAGGTTACAACTGTAGTCCAAGTGATGGTAGAAGTGTCATGGTAGACTTACAGCACACTGCTTTGGGGTGAAAGGTAGAGAAATACACAGTGCTATAAATGGCCCTCAAAGTGGTCATCTCTTTGAGACACAATCACAAATATCATTACTGGTGAGCGGAACATAATGTTGCTATTAACTAGACATTAAATGAGTTAAAGAGCATAATTAATGCCAGCAATGTGTTAGACACGCATGTCATAGTTTGCTAATCAAGTGTTTTAACATTTTCTGTCAAACTGGGATGTAACAATTTGAAACTATATGCCCAACTTTAAGGTCTATGCCACTAGAAGTGGAAGATAGTGTCATGGGGCAGCCCGTGCCCTATACACAAACACTGATTGAGGACAATGTACACATACCTAACTACACAGCGGCTTCCATTTGACTAACTTTGCCGGCCGGCTTTGGAAATTACTTTTGCTTGGAAATGACTGTGGAAGTGTTGGTTCATGGACAGTGTTCTTAACATCGTATTTCCCAATGCATTTTAATGTTTGAAGTTTCTGTAATTGAATCTGGGGTAGTTCATTGTGGTGGTTGTGGTAATCATTGGTGCTGTCAACTCCTGTTCTCCTCTGCAGTGCTGGCACTCCTCTGTAGATTGGAGGGTGCCAAGGACTGTAGAGGAGGAGGGGTGTTTGTCAAGGTTATTTAGCATTTTGCTTGTATGTGTTTGGTGCCTGAAATATGTATTGAAGTGTATATGGACAATATGTTTAAGAAGTATTTTTGTAATTGTAGATTAACTCATGGGCCTTGGTTTGCCTTGTTTGAGATAATGGATACAAATTACTTTCATGGTGCTTGGTTTATCCCACCTGGTTAAAAGCAGGCATGCTAAATGAATGTGGAGTTCAGTTGGACTTGGAGCAACCAGCTTTAAGCACCTAGGGGAGAGCTGCCAGGGCCCTTGTTTAAGGGTGTCGGCTGTTTGGTAGTTTCTTAAGTTCCTATGTTGTTTTCGTTAGTTTAGTTTGCTGTCAAGTATGTACATTTTCTATATTTTATAAAGTTGTATTTTGATTCTTGTTATTTAAGGCCTTCACTTTTTATTTGATGTACTGGAACGGTTGGTGAAAGATGTTTGGGTAAAAATAAAACCCCCAAACTTTGCATCTCTTGTCCAATTTTTGGAGCCTTGGCCAATCGGTCACTTTAACAGATAGGTTAACAGGTGGATGTCATTATATTATTGGTTGAAATTGATACTGTTAATAGGAGCACAATATGACCAGAGATGTAATCTAAATATTAAAAACAAAATTTTCATTTCAGCTTGACTTAACAGTTTATTACTTAGCCTTTAGATATTTGGAGAAATTGCAACAGATGGCCGAGCTCCAAGCGTCAAAGTAAACATCTTGCATCGTCCTTGGTTGACTTTCCATTAACGCTGCAAAAACAAGTTTTTGCACAAACCCAGGCCACAAGAGAAACCCACACAATCGATCAGAGATCAATAACTCATTGGGGAGATGGTTGGAAAATTCAGAATTCACATCAGAGAAAGATGTGAAATGAGTGTGTGTGTGTGTGTGTGTGCGCATGTGTGTGAGAGAGAGTGAGAGAGAGAGAGACTAGGTTCTGTTTGTCGTGCATGTTATTATGCCATCAAAACGCACACACACATCCACTCATGCACATGTATGCTCCCACACACAAACCCAGAGGCCATATTAGGGCAGATGTCTTGACAGTAAAACAGATGGACATACACATACAGGCAGATGTATAAACAAACACACTCACGTATACTTTATGTACACAATACGGTACCTAGAGGCACAGACAGACGGGCACACTGTTACAGTACAAACATATAGTACATACAGTATATAGTACAACAGTTGGTTATGATCAAGCAATCTGATTTACAGAGAGCAGAGTTATTTACCATAATATAATGGCTAGGAGTTGCCTAACAACACATATAAGCAGAGCAGAATTAAGGGTGCTTCCATGCCAATTGGGAGCCAGGACGTTTTCAACTTCGAAGTTGAAGAAATCCACATGAACAGCCATCCAACTCATTCCTAGCCAGAAACTCTGGGCCTTCTCAGAGCTCCGACTACTCCAAGATGTAATGCTGTGACATCGCAATACAAGAAGCAACGTGGCGACATCTGTAGGGAAAGGTTTTATACTATGAAATCTGATTTGTGTAACATATAACTCTTGATGTTGTGTGGCAAATAACAAATAATGGCTTTGATCATCTACACTACTAGCCTTTGGCTCATGTCTGCTATTATAGCATGGTGAGAATATATGATGAATATAATGACAATATAATGACATTCCCAAAATAGGGATGCCAGATTGAAAGTGGTTAAACAGGCACAACAATCTTATAAATTAAATTAGAATTGCAAAAACATTTTTTTTCCCCTCTCTTTCCATTTGCCAAAAAAAACATTTTCAGTAGCAAAGCTACTTATATCAATGAAGTTATGAGGTAGCATCCACAAAAGTTACATAAATTAGTTAACATTTTTTATCTAGTTGTCGATTCTGAATCCACACTGAGCCACTCCGCGATTCAGTCAGTTCATATGGCCAAATGGATCTAAAAACAAAAAGGTTGTTTGTTTTGTCTTGTACGTGCGAAGTATCAAATATGGATCAAACTTATTTTGCCATTTAGCTTAGCCATAATACAATGTGTGTGCGTGTGTGCGTGCGTGCGTGCGTGCGTGCGTGCGTGCGTGCGTGCGTGCGTGCGTGCACATACATGCCTGTCTATGTGTGAGGGCTATAACACCATTGGCATCATTGTCAGGATGTTTACTACCCTCAAAACGGGATCAAACGGGCCAATTATCCAGGGAGTAAACAGCGTTGTGAAGCTTCAAGGCACATCATGGACCTGAATGTCAGGACAACATTGCTGTGAGCAAGACACACGCAGAGACACTAACAAACACAACTGCAGTAAGTGTACTGTACACATACTGTAACTGTAGTTGTGTTTGTTAGTGACACATAAAAGGAAACACATCCCTGTCTCCTGTGTGTGATATGGAGAGAGACTTGACTTACTTTGACTTAATCCTCTTGGCCCCCTTGGGAGCATAGGGCGTCCACCATGGATCTCCACCTCACTCTCCTCTGCGCAATGTTCTTTACTTCTTGCCAGGAGGTCCCCCGTCTTGGTCCAAGTGTGGACCGCCTCCAGTTGGATTTTGGTCTCCCTGGCTTCCTCTTGCCTTGAGGATTGTAGTCCAGAGCTTGTCTTGCTATATTACTCGGATCCTTTCTAAGTGTATGGCCGATCCATCCCCACTTTCTAAATTTGATTTGTGTGTTGATTTGCTCCTGTTTCATGCATCTCCACAGTTCTACATTTGAGATCTTGTTGGGCCACCAAATCCTCAGTATGTATCTGAGACAGTTGTTCATAAACACTTGCAGTTTATCAGTGATTGATTTGGTGGTTTTCCACGTTTCACAGCCATAGAGAAGGACAGACTTTACATTTGAATGGAGAGAGACACTGAATAAAAACTTCTGGGATAAATAGAGGTTTAGTATTGTATGTAGTGAAGAAAATACCAGAGGCAGACCTATATATTGCTGTCATCATATAACAGAGACACACTACATGATCTACAAAGAACTTAAGAACAGCAAGTCCAGAGTTTACACAGTTTTTCACATCTACATTTTACGTTATCATACATTGATTTGAGGTCCTTTTATGTCATTTTGTTGGCGTTTGCATAATACACACAAGAAAAAAAACAGATTCAACTAAATGCTGAGCTGTCATCCCAGACAGTGCAGCCTATTCATAATATATTCATGCAGAGTTATGGTCAGACACAAACAGAGACTGACAGGGTGACACACACACACGCACACGCACACGCACACGCACACACACACACACACACACACACACACACACACACACACACACACACACACACACACACACACACACACACACACACACACACACACTCATTTAGCATATCTGACCCTGTTCCCTGACCCTGTGTCAGGTGTGATTAATTTATACATTGTGTGCATTTACAATATGTGCGTGCGTGCGTACGTACGTGCGTGCGTGCGTTCGTGCTTGCGTGCGTGCATACGTGTGCGCTTGCCTGTGCCTGCATTCCACCAGTTTTACAGATCTCCTCAGCTCATCAGAATTAGCTCCAGCACACACACATACATGACTGTCAGGTGTGTTCACGAGCCTGCTCACGCACACATACACATACACATACATACTGTACATACACACATTTACATGTAGCCGTCATATGATTGTGTGCAGATGAGAGATGACATGTGAGGTTGTTCCTCATGCTATTTTGTCTCAGGGCCTTTAACGCACCTGCTCCCTCTTTTCTGTTTACACCCTCTCATCCTGGATCTGCATTTGTCTGTGAGTAACTGAACATTCATTGTGTGTGTGTGTGTGTGTGTGTGTGTGTGTGTGTGTGTGTGTGTGTGTGTGTGTGTGTGTGTGTGTGTGTGTGTGTGTGTGTGTGTGTGTGTGCGTGTGCGTGTGCGCGTGCGCGTGTGTGTGTGTGTGTACTCACCCCATCAGAATGGAACAACATTTTAGCTATGCCTCAACATGTATTCTGTACAGCTGATCCATGCAGGGCCTTACAGGTTTCTGCTGAGGAAACAAACACAACGATCCAGTGTAAAAATATATTGTTGGTAAAATTACATTTCACTTTTCATGGTATTTTCTGTCAAACTTGCCATTTGTCCCAGCCAGTTTCAGAGATCTTCATGTGAGATTTTACTCTTTTTGTGTCTAGTTGCCTCTTCCTAATGCATCACATTGTTTTTTGTCTATCATCACTGAGTATAAATAAACTTAAGCTAGCCTCATTCTTACAAACGTTGCTTACTGTAGGTGCCTCAAAAGAGCAACAAACTATATTTCACTGATTATGTTGTCATACTGTATATCTTACCGGACCAAATAACATGGCAAAGATATAATTGTCCAGCCAGCTGGCATAAGAGACCCATTTGTCTCCAAAATAATATCAAATAAGGACAAAACAGTGCTGCATCGAGGCCATGGGGGCTTTAAAGAGATAGCCTGGGGAGATGGACTGTGGACATGATTATATTACAGTTGCATTAAATCACACAAAAACACATTGACGTAAACCCTTTTTTCACTTCTTCCATAGCAAAAGTGTGTGCGTGCGTGCGTGCGTGCGTGCGTGCGTGCGTGCGTGCGTGCGTGCGTGCGGGGCAGACGATAGGAGCACTGATTGTAGACAGGACCAATACACCCAGGCCTACTGTTCTGCTTATATGTCTAGGAGAGCTACTGTAACACTCAACAAAGAAGCGAAATAATGGTCTGAGGAAAACAGTTAATACTCCTGTAACTGTTGATTTTAATAAAACATCAGTTCTCCGCTGTGCAACATGAAAATACGAGGTTATATATTTAGTTGTCACCACATCTGTGGTACAGATTATGTCAAAAACCTGTCTTCGTGAAAGTTCTAGGTTCAAAACCACGGTAGCCACCACTTGGAATATTTTCACTTCACACACAATTCCTACTAGGTTAAGTATTTACTTGTCTCCCAGGCCTCTGTGGTGCAGGAGATATGTGGGTGCCTGCCAAGAGTAGTTTAGTTAAACCCCCTTACACTTCCACATTAGTAGTGGAGGAGAGATTGAAAGTCTCTTTCACACTGTGATGTAACATCAAGTGCTGGCTCACTTTGTTAAGATGTTCTCTAGATCGTCAGTTCAAATCGTCCAACTCTCTTGACTCCAAAGCATGTTTTGAAGGCTAACAACCAGAACAACACTTGAAGCCATAAAGAAACCTGCTTAGAGTGTGAAGAAACCATAGGGTAGTTGTGAGTTTGCTTAACCGTGGCCACTGCAGCTGGTAGATACCAGCCCCATGCCATTCATTTGTACTAAATCACAAACCTATGCAATGGGGTTGAGGAGAGCCCGTGTTTCCAGAGAGGTAAAGTTGGGGGGTTAAGGCAAGAACATTCTCTCCCAACGGATATCTATGGATGCCACTGATATATAAAGAAGACAATTGGACAGTTGCTGCTGCTACTACTACTATATGGCATAGCAATGGTGGCCATGTTGTGGTGCCACAGCTAGAAAACCCATTAATTTTTCCCATTGAGATTTCTGAAATTATTTATATATATTTTATTTTAAGCCTGGAACCAAGCCATCCAGGCTACTGGTGAATCATGACCATAAAACATTTGATTCTGTGTCAAAAGATATTTGATTATATTAGCATATATATAGATATAGTACATAGCTGGGGACCACCCGGGACCGCCTCAAAGACCACTGGTGGTCCCCGGACCACTGGTTGAAAACCACTGATCTCTAGAGAACACAGCACTTGCTGTTCCATTACAGTGTGTTAATCTCTCCCCCACTACTATGGAAGTGATAGGCCTACAAAACAGCGACTTCGAAATGAGTGGTAACTGGTAAAATACTGCCATCTAGTGGTGACAAGTGTTAATGAGCAATAATTCAATTGCAACAATTGACCATAGTGCTATGTAAGACAGTAAAGGACTAATAATTCATAAATAATAACGAAGACAATCAACTCTGTTTGGTATGGACTGAGAGTCTGTCTTTCACAGAACTCACAGGGGGAGGGACACTGCACACTGGGTAGTGTTGTCCACTGAAGACCACTGAGCATGCTGGGAGCTGCTGTGGTGCAGAGCAAGGCGGTAGAACTTTTCAAGGCCAAAATACAAAAAAGCATGTCAAAAGCATTAGAAGACACCGGCTGAGAGACAGTGAGAGATGGTATAATGGGATAGTGTTCAGACTCTCAGCACAGTGGTTGCATGATCAAATCCCAGTCGTTTATATTTCAATGTTGTAGTACTTTGACATTTTCAAGGCCAAAATACAAAAAAGAGAGTCAAAACCACTAGAAGACACTTGCTCAGAGACAGTGTGAGATGGTGTAATGGAATAGTGATTAGACTCTCAGCACAGTAGTTCCATGTTCAAATCCCATTTGTCCCATATTTAAATGTTGTAGTACTTTGACATTTTCAAGGCCAGAATACAAAAAAGCAAGTCAAAAGCATGAAAAGGCACCTACTGAGAGATGGTGTAATGGAATAATGTTCAGACTCTCAACACAGAGGTTCCATGTCCAAATCCCAGTCGTCCCATATTTCAATGTTGTAGTACTTTGACATTTTCAAGGCCAAAATACAAAGTCAAAAGCACGAAGAGACACCTGTTGAGGGCCCAAAGGTGCAGAGAAAAATGTTCCAACAGAGGTTTTTTCTTGTTGTGTTCCTTGTTTCTTAGTTATACTTTTGTTTTACAATACAGTTGTGTTTCTTTATATATTTTAGAAATATATCTTCTTAGTTCTAGTTTTAATTTGCACTTGTGTACCTTTTGTTTTGTAGTGATGTCTGAGTGTTTCCTGTTTGCTGCTGCCTGTCTTGTCTCACCCTGTCATTTGCAAATGTT
This sequence comes from Gymnoscopelus microlampas, assembly GCF_963454915.1. NCBI lineage: Eukaryota > Metazoa > Chordata > Actinopteri > Myctophiformes > Myctophidae > Gymnoscopelus > Gymnoscopelus microlampas. The sequence goes on from NC_139955.1 coordinate 25,300,571, forward strand.
GTTCGCCTGTGTCTTGTTAAGCCCTAGCGAATCGTGTGTTGATTGTCCATACATATTCACCTGTGTCTTCACTGTGTTTCTGTTTGCCCTTCACTGCCAGTCTGTCTGTTTGTTGTATGTAGTTGTCTGTCTGTGAGTATCTTAGTGTTTGATCTAGTCTCCTTGATTCGGTGTATGTAGGCTATCTTCTTGTGCTTACAAGTGAAACTTGCAAGTGCCTTCCTAGTCCTTCTCGTGCTCCTTGTGTTCCCTGGTTTTGTCATAATAAAAAAAAAGAGAACTCCTTGTATCTGAACTAGTCTGCCTTGGTCTTTCTGTCCTGCACTCCCTCCTGACTCGCATAGTGACAGAGTCTCCATTACTTTTGGAGTCTCTCATTCTCCCCTCTCACATTTTGTCTGTTGGTTATAAATCAATATCAATTAAACTATGTAACCAATCTCTTAGCAAAATGGATGCACATGATTCCCGGTGAAGCCGGTCATTTTGACATATGGCACATAATTGGGAAAAATAAACTGTGGGAGGAGTAGCGCGCCAAAATAAGTTTATCTAGAATAATAAAGTGTATAGAGTACTATAGTCTGGTTGCCCTGTTAGGGCAACCACACTAACTAAAGCTTTCAAATACTTATGTGGCTTAAAGTACAATATTTGCCTTTGAGGTGTAGTGGAATAGAAGTAAAATTATAGAAAATTGGAAATACTCCAGTAAAGTACAAAATCCAAAAAGGTTACTTAGGTACAGTACTGGAGTAAATGTACTTAGTTTTACTTTCCACCACTGGATAACACCCATTCAGAGTCTCCACTGCAGACCAGAGATATGTATTTTTATTCATTTAAATAAAGAGACATTATTAACTTCTAAACCTAACCAGGTCTTACAGTTGGTATGTTGGGTGGGCTTATAATGTTTTCAAATATAACCCTCAAGAATGGAATGAGTCATTTTGAGGCAGAAATTGGTGGCAGGTGGACAAATGAGTTATAGTGGCTTCTTTAAAGATATGTCAACAGGTAAATTGCACTGGGTGGGCTATAATCTATGAACTATAACCCGGAGGAATTAAATAATTAAAACAATACAATTCATGGTCATTGGTCCTTTAAAGTTATTTCAATGGGTACATTGAGTGGGCTGTAATCTTTACATTTTACAGATATTTTAACGCTAACCCTATTTTAAAATATAACTTTCTTTAAGCCTTCAAAATGAAAGTAATTGAAGGCAGGGGGAAACAAACAAAACAACTTTGTCACCAGTTAGAAGCTGTATGGTTGTTGCTGATTTTGTCCACTTGAGGGCGACAAAGACAAAGAATAAAAATAGATGCCTCTCCATGCTGTGTGTGGAGGGGCGGGGTGGCCATATGGTGGTCAATTATAAATGATTGAACTGCTGTTGTGTAATTGTATTTAAAAAAAAAACATTATCGTATTTATTTTTTTCATTTTCCTTTTTTTTCTAAATAAATGAAAAAACACGGCCCCCTCACCTATTAGGATCTACCATGTTTGTTTGATTGATTGAATACTTTATTTAGAAAGACATGGTAACAGTACATGGAAGTACAAATCACAATACAAGGTCCTCTAAACTGGATCGCTCATAAAAGCACTTGGCTTATTTAAAATGAGATCCCCGTGCACTCAAATCATGATGATATTTAAGAAGACATACAAATATACACTACTATGCAGAACGTCATACAATCAGCTTACAGGTTAGTATACTGGTATGAAAAACAAGAAATATGTAGCCTACAATAGACAGTTTTAGGAGGAGGGGAGGGGGGGGGGGGGGGGGGGGTAGGTTAAGACGACTTTGACAGGGGCCAGTTTGCAGCCTCCTGAAGGTGATTCTTTAGGGCAGTTTTGAAAGTGAGTAGGGTTTTACACTCCTTTACTCCTCCATTCCACATTTAGTCCATGAGCCAGAGCCCCAAAATTGAGCAATGATTATCGAAAGAGTGGGCAAAACCAAACCTATATTAAATTGTTCATAGGGTCAATACGAGTAAATAAATATATGATAACCTCTCCACAGGAGTAGCTTTTTCATGGTTATCACACATTTTCCCCATACGTACTGTACATGACAGGTGAAAAAATGACAACATTTTAAAAAGAGTTATCATAATGAAACTTCCTGAGTTGATTACTTACATGAAGACAATAATTTATCGTATTACAAGTTTTCTGAAATTGTATATTTAAATATGCAAATTAGGCATTTAGTCCATGAGCCAGAGCCACAAAATTGAGCCAGATATTGAATATTCCCTCGTTAAAAACCTTTGACTCCAACATCTTAACAAAATGAAATAAGAATGTTGACTCTGGCTTTGTCCAATGTTCCAATGTTGATTCTGGAAAGTTATGCAAATTCGGGCATATTTTCCTAATGCATAATTTGCATATTTAAATATACAATTTCAGAAAACTTGTAATACGATAAATCATTGTCTTCATGTAAGTAATCAACTCAGGAAGTTTCATTATGATAACTCTTTTTAAAATGTTGTCATTTTTTCACCTGTCATGTACAGTACGTATGGGGAAAATGTGTGATAACCATGAAAAAGCTACTCCTGTGGAGAGGTTATCATATATTTATTTACTCGTATTGACCCTATGAACAATTTAATATAGGTTTGGTTTTGCCCACTCTTTCGATAATGAAATCTTGTCTGGCTGATTGGACTAATTTTTGTTGTATAGCATGAGAAAGAGTTCATTCCCTTGTTTGTGCCAAATCTGTGTTGAACATGATCAGTGGAGCTGCCTCTGGTGTTATGATCGTGGACTTCAGTTCTGCTTGCTGCGTTTCAGACAGACACACATACTGTTTAGACACTGTTTACACATTTTGACCAAAATACTATCAATACTTTTTGTTCCTAGAAAGAGGCAAAAGCACAATAAATATGTGTGTTTTGAAATGTAGTGGAGTGAAGTAAGAGACACTCACAAAATGTACTTCATTGCTGTAAGTCATCATTGAAAATACATGTATAAATGACCAGGGAGACAAACAGACAAATAAAACTCCTGTCCTGTGCAGTTTAATGGGAATAAATAGTACCATTACAACACCCTTCTATTAATAATTGTTATTATTTGATCCTGGGGGGTAAATTCACTTTTCAGCTTCACCCAGCTGATTGCTGCTCACAGTTAGGGGTCCAGTGTCTATTATACAGGGGTGATGCAGCTTTTATGATGGAGAGAGCCACTATATTTCCACACTCACTCCAGAGGCCCGCAAGCATACTGACGGGCAAAAACCTCTTGTCTCCATACACAGGTTCACACACACACACACACACACACACGCACGCACGCACGTACGCACGCACGCACGCACGCACGCACGCACGCACGCACGCACGCACGCACGCACACACACACACACACACACACACACACACACCATCATCATCAGATCAACAATTAGTGTTGATTGAAATCAAACTGGGATCCATTCACTCCAGACTGGATGTGAGCAGTGCTTATTAGATATAAATAGAAGGCAGGTGAGAGATGCCGGGGTGGATCACTTCAGAATGGAACCTGTCCCCTCTGCTGCAGGTAAATACAAACTGTTTGAATGATATGACGATTTTTGCCTGAATATTTAACATTATTGTTTAAGAATTGGGTTTGTAGCCTAAACTAAACCATAGCCCACAACTAAACTAAAACCAACCCAATCAGTTGTTTTCAAAACGTTTCCATATCATGGACTCTCATCTGACAGGGAACCCATAAGGCTACAAGATTTGTGTTGTATTCCAAACAATTCCAGAAGTGTGTGTGTGTGTGTGTGTGTGTGTGTGTGTGTGTGTGTGTGTGTGTGTGTGTGTGTGTGTGTGTGTGTGTGTGTGTGTGTGTGTGTGTGTGTGTGTGTGTGTGTGTGTGTGTGTGTGTGTGTGTGTGTGTGTGTGTGTGTGTGTGTGTGTGTGTGTGTGTGTGTGTGTGTGTGTGTGTGTGTGTGTTTACAACGCAAATCTTGTACGTTGGTCCCTGGCACATGTTTTCAGATGGGGTCTGTGGCCAAATATAATTGAATTTGTGGGTCCTTGACATGTAAATGTTTGAGAACCACTAGCTGTCTTTAGTTGTGAATTTCTGATGTCTGAAAGACCATAAGCATGGTAGTGAAGGCTTCCAAAATGTGACCCTGTAGCCCTACACCTGTGGTTCTCAAACGTTTTCATGTGAAGGACTCCCAAAATATGTATTTGGCCCCCTCTCATATATTTGGTTCCAGGGACCCCCAGAAGCAAAGCTTTGAGTTAAGCTATGAGCTTGTAGATCTGCTATTTTTGAATAGCCAAAGTATAAAAGGTTAAAGTGGTTAAAATGATTGTGATACTGTATTAAGCCATTTTGCTGGGGACCCCCTGGAACCCCTTGGGGGTCCCCGGACCCTACTTTGAGAAACAATGGCCTACACAACTGAACTGTTTTGTCTTTCTTTCCAGAATCTGAAGTTGACCAAAAGAAGACATCTTGAGGACATGCAGGTGGCTGGAGTGACAAGAGGAAGATGCAGATGGAAACGGATGATCCGCTGTGACGATCTAGGTTTCTACATCTATGGCTGTTGCTGCAGCGTGTGCAGTGAAGATGGCAGAAAGGTAGGAACTATGATGCTGTTGCTGCAGCGTGTGCAGTGAAGATGGCAGAAAGGTAGGAACTATTATGCTGCTGTTGCTGCAGCGTGTGCAGTGAAGATGGCTGGAAGGTAGGAACTTTTTTAAATTCTTTGCTGCTGCTGGTTAGGGTTAGGGAGGTCACTTGTGTTGCGTCATAAAATGTACCATTCGCAAAAGAACAAAAAGAAAACCATGGCCTACACAACTGAACTGTTTTGTCTTTCTTTCCAGAATCTGAAGTTGACCAAAAGAAGACATCTTGAGGACATGCAGGTGGCTGGAGTGACAAGAGGAAGATGCAGATGGAAACGGATGATCCGCTGTGACGATCTAGGTTTCTACATCTATGGCTGTTGCTGCAGCGTGTGCAGTGAAGATGGCAGAAAGGTAGGAACTATGACGCTGTTGCTGCAGCGTGTGCAGTGAAGATGGCAGAAAGGTAGGAACTATTATGCTGCTGTTGCTGCAGCGTGTGCAGTGAAGATGGCTGGAAGGTAGGAACTTTTTTAAATTCTTTGCTGCTGCTGGTTAGGGTTAGGGAGGTCACTTGTGTTGCGTCATAAAATGTACCATTCGCAAAAGAACAAAAAGAAAACCATGGCCTACACAACTGAACTGTTTTGTCTTTCTTTCCAGAATCTGAAGTTGACCAAAAGAAGACATCTTGAGGACATGCAGGTGGCTGGAGTGACGAGAGGAAGATGCAGATGGAAACGGATGATCCGCTGTGACGATCTAGGTTTCTACATCTATGGCTGTTGCTGCAGCGTGTGCAGTGAAGATGGCAGAAAGGTAGGAACTATGATGCTGTTGCTGCAGCGTGTGCAGTGAAGATGGCAGAAAGGTAGGAACTATTATGCTGCTGTTGCTGCAGCGTGTGCAGTGAAGATGGCTGGAAGGTAGGAACTTTTTTAAATTCTTTGCTGCTGCTGGTTAGGGTTAGGGAGGTCACTTGTGTTGCGTCATAAAATGTACCATTCGCAAAAGAACAAAAAGAAAACCATGGCCTACACAACTGAACTGTTTTGTCTTTCTTTCCAGAATCTGAAGTTGACCAGAAGAAGACTTCTTGAGGACATGCAGGTGGCTGGAGTGACTGAGGAAGACGCAGATGGAAACGGATGATCCGCTGTGATGATCTAGGTTTCTATATCTATGGCTGTTGTTGCAGCGTGTGCAGTGAAGATGGCAGAAAGGTATGCTGTTGCTGCAGCGTGTGCAGTGAAGATGGCAGAAAGGTAGGAACTCTGATGCTGTTGCTGCAGCGTGTGCAGTGAAGATGGCTGGAAGGTAGGAACTTTTTTTTTATTCTTTGCTGCTGCTGGTTAGGGTGCTGCTGGTTAGGGTTAGGGAGGTCACTTGCGTTGCGCCATTCGCGTCATAAAATGCACCCTTCGCGTAAAAAAAAACCCAAAAAAAGGCGCTGGTCTGGTTCTCCTGGTTTTACTAGGACAGGGTTCGATTCCCTGTGGCGCCCTGCTCATGGTTTGCGTTGCATTTACATTTCCCTAGTTTATTAGCACTTGATTGGTTACATTGTTAGGGGGGGGGGGCAGCAGTGTTAAAATGTGTTATAGGAGGGGGGAGGTACAGGTTAAAATGAAGACATTACTGCATGCATTTCAATTTTTTCTAAGCTTCAGTTCACCTATCCTCTCCCATCACCTGCAAGAAATGCACTGCACCTTCCATCACCATGTCCTGAGACACTTGTTCAGACCTAAAGTCTATTCTGTGTTCAGAATGTTCAGTTCTTTTACATGCAATGATGGGGTCCTTTCCACGAGCAGTCATTTTATGTTAGTAGACTAGGTTAGAGGGGAGTGCCACCCCCTGTACTTTTGTCCCTGTTTGCTTTTGGGACTCATTCATGTTTTAAATGAAACTCTGAATTCACCAGTGGTGTAAAATAACTAAGTACATTTTTGAGGTACTTCCAATTGTCTATACTTTTCCTTTTACTCCACTACATCTCGGAGGCAAATTATTTGAAAACTTTAGTTACTTTGCAGGTGTAAAGTATTTATTACTTTATAAAACATAAAGTAACCACTTTAGCCCTATTTTCTACCTAGGCTATTTGAAAATGGCAGATCTACAAGCTCACAGCGTGGCACGTTGTGAGCTTGTAGATCTGCTATTTTCAAACATTTTAGTACTTTTATTTTTGGTACTTTAAGCACATTTTGATACCAATACTTTTGCACTTGTACTCAAGTAAACTTCTACATTGCAGTATTGATACTTTTACTTTTACTAAAACATTTGAGTACTTTTTCCACCACTGGAATTCACTTTATTGAAATGGATTTATGCCTGATTCAAAATTACTTTATACATAGTAACTAAGTTAACTAAGGATACTAGGTGTAAACATTTACTTTCTACAACATCAATGTTTAAGTTTAATGTATTTGTGACAGGGTCAAAGCAGGGGGGTGAAACCAAATTGTAACATTTTTTATTGATGATGAAAAACCTGTATTACGCACTTAAAAACATCATTCTCTTAACTATATTTCTGCACTGCATGTTTTATGGTTGACAATGTATTTCCCCCCGGTCCCCGAGCCACTTGACATTGGACTCCCCTATAGGCTGTGTGACATTGGCCTTGTGACAGCGGACGGCCAATGTCCCCAGGTCACGCTGGTGGCAGAGCGAATGAGGGCGGAGTAGGGTGTGGCCCACCTTATTCAAAAGTGAGCGCGAGCCACTTGGACAGCAGAGAGACAGGCATACAGGGCAGTGTGGAAGTGACAGCCAGAAGGGACGGTTGTGCACAGGAGGAGCAGACATACCACGGAGCAGAGGTGGGGAATACAGTGATCGCGGCACGTACCAAGCCACCAGCAGCGGACGGTGAGCAGACGGCGCAGTAGCAGCAGAGACGGGGAGGACAGACAGACGAACCAAGGAACGGAGGAGAGGTCCAGTGGCGATAACGTTGCGCGCTTCACACCCTCAAAGCCAGACGTACAGTCTGGCGGGCGAGTAAGTGTCCTTCTATGCAACGTTACCTTTATAAACCCACGGTCCTAAACCTCATATGTGAAATATACCTGAACAGATGAACTGGTTCTAGTTTCTATGATTGCAGGCAATACGCACGAAGACAAGAAGAGACAGTGATTCCTGGCCTAAACCCCCGCTCCAGTTAAACCCCATATAAGGACATTCCCACCTTTTGCATTGAACCGTGATGAGTATATGACATATAGAAATTGAATTGGCACTTGGCACTTTACTGCTTCAGTAATAGTTGGCACTTTAACGCTAAATTCATTATTTATTTGCTATAGTTTGCACAAGCCCTGTCTGTTTTTAGTGTTTGGTGATTGTCTGTATTCCTGTATTTTAGTTAGTTAGTGGGCGCATTAGGAGGTTGAGGTTTTAGAATTAGTGTTATATTTTGTTTATGCTTTTCAATATTTTATGGCTTATAGACGCCACTGTATTAGCTTAATAAAATAGATTACCTTTTTATACAAACCTGTTTCCGTCCAGCTTTCTCCAAGGGATATGTGTTGAAGTGTTGTTCTCATTTAAAAGTATTGTACTTACCTGGGTAAACTCGAACCTGTGAATAGCCTAAGAAAGAGTGTTACAGAGGACCCTACCTCTTAAATAAAAAGGTGGCGTAGTCTTGCAGTACCTAACAAACAGTATTATTCTCACAGTAATTACGCACCCCGCACTTTACCGTGCAACTGATATTTTATTGTTGTGAGTTTAATGTGTATTGTTATTTATTTATTATTGAGACAAAGTAAAGAGTGTCAGCATTCTAAAAAGAAGTGGCAAGTTACATGTGACAACCTGGCCACCGTCACATATTTGGCGTAGCGCGGCAGGACTGGGTAGAGAACAACACAAAATCCCTAAGAGAAACTGTATTGAAATTTTGCTGTTTTGCTGCTTTTTGTTTTGTTTTGTTTGGTTGAATCAAGAAAGTAATGATGATGATGCCAGTGTATCCAGGGGCACCGTGGCTACCTAAGTTTTCGGGCATAGAAGGTGAGGAGAAATACAGGGAATGGAGAGAACAGATTAAAGGATTATTGGGCACTCAGGATTTAACAGAGGAGAAAAAAGTTGCTTTTGTAGTACAGACCCTTACTGAGGAAGCTAAGCGACAAATTAGTGTAATTGACAAGGAAGATCGCAATACAGTGGCCAAAGTCTTTAAATGTTTAGACACGTTGTATAAAACATCTGTTTCTGCTTCCCAAGCTCGTGCCTTGTTCTATGGCTGTGCGCAACGCGCAGGCGAAAGTGTGCAGGCTTATATTTTGAGGCTTAGAGAGTTGTTCTGCGGGCTGCGGCGGCTCGACCCAGACACCGCTCCCTCCGATGCCATTCTGCGAGAGCAGTTACTTGTAGGACTGTCTGAAGGCCCTCTGGGTCAAGCCTTAAGAATATATGCCCGTCGAAACCCCACAGAAGACTTCGCCGCCCTAAAAAATGAGGCCTTCCTACTAGACACTGAACATAGAAGAGAAGGGACTGCTGAAATCTTGTGCCATGCTGTTAAACCTGTCTCTATCCCAACACCCTCACAGGAATCTGAATGGAGAGAGAAACTGAAACAGGAGATTATGGAAGACGTCAAATCGCAAATGCAGGGGTTTACGCAGGAGCTCATGAAAGAGATCAGACCGCTCCTTCGACCCAACACCACCGATACACGACCTCGCGGTTCGCCTCCATCTGAACGACGCCGGGAGCCGTACCAACGCAACGAGTGGGATGAGGGAGGTAGGCCGATCTGTAGGAGCTGTAGGCAGTCTGGGCACATTGCTCGCTTTTGTAAATCTGACCCCAATCATTTAAACTAGTACGCCCTGTCGCCGAGGTCCGGGAGACAGGGGTGCAGCGCGCACTCGCCAGATCAAGGGCTAATGAAGTGTTTATTGGGGACTGTCCGACTATTGGGATCACTATGGGAGGAGTCCACTTAAGGGGGTTACTGGATACTGGGTCACAAGTCACATTAATGCAGCAAAGCTTATTTGAGGAAAAATTCTCACACCTAACGTTGGGAAATGGGCCCCTTGTTTTTAAATTACGCGCCGCTAATGGTCTTGACTTACCGTACACTGGCTATGCCATATTGGACCTAGAGCTGGAGGGAATGAAGATCCCAGGGAGAGGAGTTGTAATCGTGAAAGATGAACATTGTACTCAACCGCTGATTATTGGGATGAATGTCGTGAACGCTGTATGGCATGCCCTCTTTAAATGGCCTGGGAGGCCTGTGTTTCCATGTCAGCAGGGAAGGACGCTGTGGAAGGACGCATTCGCCACCTGTAGGAGGGTGGAGGCAGTGACGAACGAAGATGGGTCCATCGGTTATGTGTGGCCGGTCGGCCGGCGGAAGATTCGAATCCCCGCGCAGAGTGAAGTGATGATCTGGGGCCGCGCTTGGAGAGGACCAAATGGAGCGGACTACGAGGCCTTGATGGAAGCCTTGCCGGATGGAAAAGATTTGGGAGTGGCCCGTGCCCTCGTCACGGTGCGCCACGGACGTGTTCCCATACGAGTGTGCAACCCACACGCATATAGTCTGGTCCTGGACCGCCACCAGAAGCTGGGGAGGCTGTACCCGGTGGAAGAAGCGGATGTCCGAGGCGGCAGGGACCTGAGCCTGTCCCTGGGGACCGACGGAGAGGTGGAAGTGGCCGTAATCAGTGTGGAAGATGATGGACCACTGAAGACCCTGCCCGAAGAGATGGAAGTGTTGACGGAGCGTGATGACCTGCCGGAGGCGCAGAAGAGAGAGTTACACGAGATGTTGTGTCGGTGGAAGAAGGTGTTCGCCATCCATGACGAGGATTTCGGACGGACGGACGTCGTGCAACACCAGATACCGACCGGAGACGCGGCACCCATACGAGAGCGACACCGGCCGTTGCCGCCCTCCATGTACCGGGAGATGAAGACCCTCCTGAATGAGATGCTGGAGAAGGGAGTCATCAAGGAGAGTTGCAGTCCGTGGGCGGCACCTATCGTACTGGTCAAGAAGAAAGATGGCAGCTGGAGGTTCTGCGTCGACTACAGGAAACTTAACGCCGTGACGCACAAGGACGCCTTCCCCCTACCCAGGATAGAAGAGACGCTCACCAGCCTGACGAAGGCGCAATGGTTCTCCACGTTAGACCTGGCCAGCGGGTATTGGCAAGTAGGAATGGATCCCCGGGACCGGGAGAAGACCGCCTTTACGACCCCGCTGGGCCTGTTCGAGTTTCAACGCATGCCGTTCGGGCTTTGTAATGCGCCCGCGACGTTCCAGAGGCTGATGCAGCAGTGTCTGAGTGGTCAGGTGACAGAATCCTTGCTGGTATATCTTGATGACATTATAGTATATTCACCTGACTTCTCCTCTCATCTACAGCACCTCGAGCTCGTCTTCCAACGCCTGTGGAGACATGGACTGAAGCTGCGGTTAGACAAATGCAAACTTCTGCGGAGGGAAGTGCAATTTCTGGGCCATGTCGTGGACAAAGAGGGAGTGCGGCCCGATCCGGAGAAAGTGGTGGCAGTGCGGGACTGGACACCACCCTCAACGGTCCGCGAGGTCCGCGCGTTTCTAGGTCTAGCGGGTTACTATAGGCGTTTCGTGTCCTCTTTTGCTGCTATAGCACGACCTTTAAACAACTTATTGATAGGAATCCCAAATGACGTAAAATCCCACCAGTGTAAAGTCGAGTGGACTTCGGAGTGCCAGCGGGCGTTTGATGCGTTAAAGAGTGCCCTCACACAAGCCCCGGTGTTAGCGTATGCGGATTATACACAGCCTTTTGTGGTTTACACTGATGCGAGTGGCCGTGGGTTGGGAGCGGTTCTAGCCCAGGTCCAAGACGGTCACGAACGTGTAATAGCTTATGCAAGCCGCAGTCTCCACCCGACCGAGCAGAATGACGCAAATTATAGCTCGTTCAAATTGGAGCTTTTGGCCCTTAAATGGGCCGTGACCGAGAAGTTTAAAGATTATCTCACTGGCGCTCGATTCACAATATTCACGGACAATAACCCTGTTGCGCATCTCCAAACGGCTAGATTGGGAGCTGTGGAACAACGGTGGGCTGCTCAACTTGCGTCGTTTACTTTCGACATCAAGTATCGACCGGGCAAAAACAACGCCAACGCTGATGCCCTATCGCGGTTCCCAGTGCAGCCTGTAGATGTGGCGGCTGTACAATCGACGCCAGCAGCCCGGGAGGATGAGTGGAGAGAGACGCAGGATCGGGATCCAGATGTGCAGGTGGTGAAGAGGTGCGTGGAACGGGGGAGAGCCCCTAATATGGTGGAGAGGAAGAATTGGACTCGGGGAGCGCGGCAACTGTTACGCCAGTGGAACAAACTGATTATACGAAATCATGTGTTATATAGGAAGGTGACCGATCCTTATACCAAAGAACAATACTCACAGATCATTTGTCCAGGTTCACGCAGAGAGGAGGTATGGAGAGGAATCCACACGGCCGCGGCGCATGCTGGGTTGGAGAGGACCTTGGCCCAGCTGCGACGTCGGTTCTATTGGCCAGGCATGGAGGGAGCGGTGCGTCAGTTACAACAGGGTTGTGTCGCCTGCAGCCTGCAGAGGAACAGGTCAGAGCCTCGGGCCCCCTTACAACCCTTTGAAGTCTCATATCCACTAGAAGTAATAGCCATTGATTTCCTCACATTAGGTAGGCCTGCTGATGCGTGGCAAAACATTCTTGTAGCTACTGACTTATTCACCCGTTATAGTTGGGCTATTGCCACCCGAGACCAGACTGCGCACACCACTGTCCGTGCGTTATGGACGCATATTATCCAGCCGTTCGGCTGTCCGGCCCGGTTCCACTCAGATCGAGGCCCCAACTTCGAGTCCGAGTTAATGCACCATTTATGTCAGACTTATGGTATTGCAAAAAGTCGCACCACTCCGTACCACCCGGCTGGGAACGGTGGAGTGGAACGATTTAATCAGACATTACTGAACATGTTGCGATCACTAGACACTGATAAACAAGGAAGATGGAATGAGCACTTACCCGAGTTAGTTCATGCTTATAACAACACGATCCATAGTGCTACGGGTTATGCCCCCGCCTACTTAATGTTTGGCCGACATTTGAGGCGCCCTATAGATGTCCAGTTAGGAGTGCAGTCAGCGCAAGAGCGCATGGGAGTGGGTGGCTGGGTACAGGACCACCAACAGAGAATGGCGACAGCTTATAGGACCGCAGGGGAGAGGATGGGAGAAACGGCCAAGAGGAGAAAGCAGGTTTATGACCGTAGGGCCGGTATTACACCCCTATTACCAGGAGAGAGAGTGTGGATTCGAAATAGGAAGAGAGATGGCCAGGGGAAATTGAGTACGTGGTGGGACCCCGAGCCTTACGCAGTGATGGAACAGGTGGGAGCTACGGGGTTGGTGTACCGAGTCAGACCCGAGAAGGGGGGGCGAGAAAAGACCATACATAGAAATGCGTTGAAAGTGTGTGTAGCCCCCAGGTCGCCCCACGAGGACCCCCCAGCTGTAGTGCAGCCCGAGCAGGTAGAAGCAACAACGCCGCAGTATTATGGGTTTCTCTCCGTCCCGAGAGCACCAGATGAGCCACGGCGCTCGGGAAGAGCAAATATAGGCCAGCCACCCCAGAGGTATGGACATGATTAGGGACAGTTGCAGGGACTGGCAACGGAAAAGTGGGGGGGGATGTGACAGGGTCAAAGCAGGGGGGTGAAACCAAATTGTAACATTTTTTATTGATGATGAAAAACCTGTATTACGCACTTAAAAACATCATTCTCTTAACTATATTTCTGCACTGCATGTTTTATGGTTGACAATGTATTTCCCCCCGGTCCCCGAGCCACTTGACATTGGACTCCCCTATAGGCTGTGTGACATTGGCCTTGTGACAGCGGACGGCCAATGTCCCCAGGTCACGCTGGTGGCAGAGCGAATGAGGGCGGAGTAGGGTGTGGCCCACCTTATTCAAAAGTGAGCGCGAGCCACTTGGACAGCAGAGAGACAGGCATACAGGGCAGTGTGGAAGTGACAGCCAGAAGGGACGGTTGTGCACAGGAGGAGCAGACATACCACGGAGCAGAGGTGGGGAATACAGTGATCGCGGCACGTACCAAGCCACCAGCAGCGGACGGTGAGCAGACGGCGCAGTAGCAGCAGAGACGGGGAGGACAGACAGACGAACCAAGGAACGGAGGAGAGGTCCAGTGGCGATAACGTTGCGCGCTTCACACCCTCAAAGCCAGACGTACAGTCTGGCGGGCGAGTAAGTGTCCTTCTATGCAACGTTACCTTTATAAACCCACGGTCCTAAACCTCATATGTGAAATATACCTGAACAGATGAACTGGTTCTAGTTTCTATGATTGCAGGCAATACGCACGAAGACAAGAAGAGACAGTGATTCCTGGCCTAAACCCCCGCTCCAGTTAAACCCCATATAAGGACATTCCCACCTTTTGCATTGAACCGTGATGAGTATATGACATATAGCAATTGAATTGGCACTTGGCACTTTACTGCTTCAGTAATAGTTGGCACTTTAACGCTAAATTCATTATTTATTTGCTATAGTTTGCACAAGCCCTGTCTGTTTTTAGTGTTTGGTGATTGTCTGTATTCCTGTATTTTAGTTAGTTAGTGGGCGCATTAGGAGGTTGAGGTTTTAGAATTAGTGTTATATTTTGTTTATGCTTTTCAATATTTTATGGCTTATAGACGCCACTGTATTAGCTTAATAAAATAGATCTTTTTATACAAACCTGTTTCCGTCCAGCTTTCTCCAAGGGATATGTGTTGAAGTGTTGTTCTCATTTAAAAGTATTGTACTTACCTGGGTAAACTCGAACCTGTGAATAGCCTAAGAAAGAGTGTTACAGAGGACCCTACCTCTTAAATAAAAAGGTGGCGTAGTCTTGCAGTACCTAACAAACAGTATTATTCTCACAGTAATTACGCACCCCGCACTTTACCGTGCAACTGATATTTTATTGTTGTGAGTTTAATGTGTATTGTTATTTATTTATTATTGAGACAAAGTAAAGAGTGTCAGCATTCTAAAAAGAAGTGGCAAGTTACATGTGACAACCTGGCCACCGTCACATATTGTATAGTTCAAAGCCATCTGCAACAGTGCAACTGCATTTAAAGTCTCTTTCCCCACACCTTCTCGGAGGAAATGACACTCCGACATATTACTGGGGTGACATTTGAACCTGTGACTTTCTGCTTACCAGGTAGCCACTCTGCCCATTCAGCTATGGCTGTCTCTTTGGTCACAGGTTCAAGTCTTCAACACAAGGACCCACAAATTGATATGTATATGGCCGTGGACGCCCATGTCAAAAGATGTAGTGCAAAGACCCCCCCCCCCCATAAGAAAGATTTATATTTATAACTTGGAGGGAAAAAAAGAGTGTTCCAAATTTGGCAAGATATTGGGTATACCTTAATACATTGTCAGAACCTGGACTTGAACTTGCAACCTCCCACATCATAGGCAAGTGCCATTACTCAGTGAGCCACTGAGCTTTTGTTAAATGCATATGAAAAACCTTCAAGTTGAATCCATTTTGCTGTATACCATTTGTATATTGTTCCTTACACCAGTAGGGATACTATAATACTAGTCCTGTGTAGTGGAAGAAAGCTGGCATCAATCATTTAAAACGTCAAGATTCTTCAAAATGTTGACCTGTTATTTGTAGGACTTGAACCCAGGACCTTTTTGGACTTGCAGAAGGAGTCTTTTCACAGTGAGCTATTGTGGTGAATGCTAGAGCAGCCAAATAGAATAGATTAATCACAAAAAAAAGACAGAGGACTTTTTCCATACACATTGAAACATCTAAGCTAAACTAAATCATTTTAACTGCATATTTTGATATGTATTTTGTTGCAGTAATTAAGGAAGTGAAGGGACAGTGGAAGTTACAGTGGTTCTTCTTTAATCTGAAGCATGTTTTAAACACCACACTTAAAAGCACTAAAGAAACATGTGGAAATGTGTGGAGGTGCCATAGGCAAGCGGGTTCTGACGTGGATACCTAGGCGACCTTGTAAACAAGGCCAAAGCAGGTTCAAGTCCCGCCTAGGCACTGAAGCACATACTCATCGATGTACTCTGTTACCCCCGGTGTACGGGGATGCAGTACAGTGGGGCTGGGGAGCGGTTTAGCTCCCCGGTGTTTCCACACAGTAAAACTAGGTGGTTATGGCAAAAGAAATCACACCTATCTGAACTTTTATGTAACCAAGGTAACAATGACAATTAGGTGAGGTCACTTCCTGAACTGCACTCCTCCCACCTCACTGTACTCCTCCCACCTCACTGTTTGATGTCTGTGCTGCTGCCCTGTCTGCTGACTGCTGAGCTTTTCTATAACTAAGCTTGTTTATTCACATTGTGATTTATTGAATATTGCTACCCACTGTTAAATATTGGAATGCAGTAGATGGCGCTCACGCACTGTCTTTGGGTTTTCTAGGGTTACATTCAGCTCAGTGATGGTGTGTTTGTTACAACGACTTTTACTCAAGTAAGAAATGTGAGTACTTTCCAACCACTGGCAAACAACAGTTGTTACATCATGTGTGGAGGTAGTGATAGGAACTTATGTGTGTGGGCCGGGGGGAACAGTTTAGGTGACGGACCATTCATTCACAGCATCTGAAGCTACTGAAAGGACATATACTCTAGTCTGTATATACACATTAATACAGTTATCAAACACATTAATACAGTTATCAAACACATAATTACACGGAGGCCTTGAAGAATGGGTACAACGGTTTGTTGAAAACTAAAATGGACGGTTATTATGCTGCAGTGGTCACAGCATTAGCATTAGCATCAGCAGCATCAGCAGCATCATTAGCATCAGCAGCAGCATTAGCATCAGCAACATCCAGGTAAAGTGCCTTTTATTTTCCACAGAAACGCCACTGTCAAGTCAAGACTCAGAAAGGGAGCTTTGACTTAGTGCTGAGAGCCTAGTGCCAATCCTCTTCCTACTGGCCCATGTATAGTCAAAACTACACCCCTGCTCTACACTACATTTCCCAAAATGCACCAGCAAAATGGCCGCTCATTACCTGATGGGAAGCACCTGAAAAGGAGTGGAGGTGCTCAATCATTATACAAACACACTTCAGAGAGAAGGAACCCTACCAAAGTTCTACCAAAGAAGTTCAGCCCAAAGACGCCAATGGTTGGTGAACTGGTTTTATTTACTTTGTTTTGCAATACTGCTTATGTGTTTGAAAATGTGTCTTATCCTACTATAATTCTAGTAACCTCTATGCGTTTGTAGTGGTGAAGCTACCCGGTTCTCCTCACTGGCTGGACCAATTGCTCTGATTTTGCACACAGCCATTGACCATTACCATCTGAACTTAACTGTGAAGCCCGTTTTTCAATTTCATCAAATCTCAGCTTCTTATTAGCGTTTTTGTGTCAAACACTGTCGCCATGGTTACGGGGCTGCCCAGCTATGGGACGAACTGCCTCCCGGGTTGCCAGATCATGTGCGCATATCCCCCCACGCATGCGTCGACCGGGTATGGTCTAGTAATGTTTAACTGGTTAAGTTTGAATTAAGGAACACATTGCAGCATTGTTGAAGGAACACATTGCAGCATTGTCCTCTTTGTGTTTGGAAAGAAACAAGAAAGAAAGTCCTCTTTGTGTTTGGAAAGAAAAGTATGAAATACAAAGGAATAATACAAAGTTAAAAAGGTTAAATTTAAAACTACTAAAATGTAGAAAATTCATGAAATGACCATGTTATGGTTTATTTGAGTTAAGACTACTAAAATGTGGAATTCATGAAATGACCATGTTATGGTTTATTTGAGTTAAGACTACTAAAATGTGGAATTCATGAATTTACAAGCTTGTGGGTCTGCTATTTTTCCTAAAATGTGTCTTTATTCCATTTAAAGGACTTAAAATGGTTTATTCATTTTAATGTTCAATTCATTTAAAATGTTTAAAATTATTTACTTTAATAACTTGTTTAAGACATTAATTGGTTAAAGACACTTTTTGTTTGGTCTAAGGGCTTTAGTTGTTTTAAGACAGTTAATTGTTTTAGAGCATTTTTTGTTTTAAAGCATTTATTGTTAAGACATTTATTGTTTTAAAACATTTATTGTTTTAAAACATGTATTATTTGAAAACCCTAAGTTGTTTAATGAATACCCTAATTTGTTGTAAAACGGCAATGTTAAACCTTGTTTTCTCTCTGTCTTTTAAGGTTTACAACCTGACTATGATTGACCAATCAACGAAAAGAAACCAACCAAAATGAAATATAAGAGTTGGAAAAATAAAGGAGTTGATTGAGTTTAAGACTGAGTTGTGTCCTTGTCTTGGGTTTGGAGCTGAACTGTGAAAGAACTTGACAGCCACTAAATCATGTAACATTCGTTTTTAGATCGACCTGGGATTGTATAATTGTGTACTGGGCTGTCTGTAACCTGCAGCTTGGGCTTAAAGCTAACAACAGTCCATCTTAGTCAAATGTAATGATTCATAAACATGGTTATTCATATCTTTTCATGCAAGTATGCAATATGGTGTCAACATGGCAAAAGAGCGCTGGTAGTCGGTACACCTGGTTTCTGCTGGGGACAGGGTTCGATTCCCTGCAGCGCTGTGCTTACGGTTTCACCTTTGTCCTGTTGTGTATGTTTACATTAAATGTTAGCACTCAATTCATTGATTCATACCTGAATGCACTTTTTATGCAAAGCTGTTCATGTGAAAGATGGTTGCATACTGAGCAACACTAGAATTTTGACCACATGCTGACTGCATGTTTTCATTTCATTGTGGTTCAAGCATATAGGCATAGGATGTTGCTGTGCATTTGATCACTTGGATCTGGGTGTGCATGCTTTCTTTATTTTATATTTTTATTTATTTATCATGTACAATTATTTCATTTAGACCTATATGTGTTTGCTATTAGCCTACATATATTATTATGTGTGCAGTGTGCTTTTTGCAAACTGAAAAATGAAATGATGAGAAATGTGCATCAACAGAAGTAGCTATTGCATGCAATACTCCCCCTTGTTAGAAACCACGAAGAGACCTGTTTGGCATGGCGGAGAGATGGAGTAGTGGTCTAAAGGTTGGACACTCAGCACAGAGGTTCCATGTTCAAATCCCAGTCGACACATACTTCAGTGTTGTTGTACTTTGAAATTTTCATGGCCAAAATACAAAAGAGCAAGACAAAACCACAAAGAGACCTGTTCAGTATGGTGGAGAGATGGAGTAGTGGTCTAAAGGTTGGACTCTCAGCGCAGAGGTTCCACGTTCAAATCCCAGTCGTCACATACTTCAGTGTTATTGTACTTTGAAATTTTCAAGGCCAAAATACGAAAAAGCAAGTCAAAACCACGAAGAGAAACCTTCCGAGGGCCCAAAGGTGCGTTGGCGCAGTGGTCTAGGTGCTTGATCGGTTGCTTCTGCTACAGACAGTTTGCAGGTTCAAGTCCCATGCCATCAACGTAGTGGAGGACCATCGGGGGGACTGTGACCCTCCCCTGTTTCCTGATAGTTCAACCCAGGACCGAGCGGTCCTGGGTTCGATTCCCACTAACGTCAAGTCCCTGGTAAATTGGAGCAGCGGATAAATTGACTGATATCCGTAGAATAACTTGTAGGAGTGTCCTGGTTCAAATCCAGTCACCACCTTAGTAACTGAAACCGAATCTGGCCAATTCGGTCTCAGTTACTGAGATAGATAGAGGGTGTGTAGAGTAGGCGGAGTAGAGTAGTGAGTAGAGTAAAGAGGGAATATAGTCGGGGAGTAGGGGGAGGAGTAGGAGTAGGTCCCAGAAGGGCCCTTCTGGGACCTACTCCTACTCCCCGACTATATTCCCTCTTTACTCTATCTACCCCTACTCTACTCACTACTCTACCTATCTCAGTAACTGAGACCGAATTGGCCAGATTCGGTTTCAGTTACTAAGGTGGTGACTGGATTTGAACCAGGACACTCCTACAAGTTATTCTACGGATATCAGTCAATTTATCCGCTGCCCCAATTTACCGGGGACTTGACTCGAGTGGGAATCGAACCCACTCAAGTCAAGTCAAGTCAAGTCATGTTATTGGACAGACGCTCTACCAGTCGAGCTATACTGTTGGCTGAGAGTTACAGGTTTCCTGGTGGTTTTAACTTGTTTTCTAGAAGTTAGTCTGCAAAGGGAAGCATCACTAAGGATATCAGTCAATTTATCCGTTGCCCCAAGTTACCGGGGACACATGACTCGGAGTGGGAATCGAACCCACTAAAGGAAAGAATCATAGGAAAGACATCAATGGGATTTGAACTCATGGCCTCTGGATCATGAATACTGCGTCTCAACCCATTGAGCTAACAGATGGCTGACAAGTACAGCCTTCCTGGTAGTTTTCAGTTGATCTTCTGGAAGCCAGTCTGCAAAGGAAAGAATCATAGGAAAGACATCAATGGGATTTGAACTCATGGCCTCTGGATCATGTATACTGCGTCTCAACCCATTGAGCTAACAGTTGGATGACAAATATAGCCTTCCTGGTAGTTTTCAGTTGATCTTCTGGAAGCCAGTCTGCAAAGGAAAGAATCATAGGAAAGACATCAATGGGATTTGAACTCATGGCCTCTGGATCATGAATACTGCGTCTCAACCCATTGAGCTAACAGATGGCTGACAAGTACAGCCTTCCTGGTGCTTTGACTTGAACAACAAACAAGACAAATAACTTTAAAAAAAATGTGTTACAGCATAAATATAAATCTTTTTCATGGGGGGCCCTGACACTACATCTTTTCACATTGGGGTCCACTGCCCAAATACATGTCAATTTGGGGGGTTGACAACAAAGCGTTTCAGAACCACAGCTTCCAAGGATACAGCTGTAGGTGAATGGATAGAGTCACTGACTAGTGAGCCGCAGGTAACAGGTTCAAGCCTCAGCTACAGCAGCAAGTCAGGATGTCAAATCAAATAGTTATTATTAGGAGTGAAATGGTTGTGTTTCTTCACCCCAACTGCACATGACAGCAGTTTTATATCAGTTTACATGTACGTTATTTTCAGTGATGAAGACAAACCGCACAGACGTTCACTGTACTTTAGTACATTTTGTAAACTTATGACTCTGAGTAGAGTAAAATATCTATAAATCCTTAGTACATGTTATTATGTGCCCTACAGTAAAGTGAAGACAGTTCATCATTTACAACTGTCTGTTAATGTGACTTTCTCCTTACCTGTTGCAAACTACCTGGCTTTCATGAATGCAGATGCCAAACAATTACTAGAATTATCTTTCATGTTTAATATATGATTCGTAAGACATTCGTAAAGAGTGTGTTGACCATTTGCTAACGTTATCATGGGCTTATCTTGTTGTAAAGTGAAGACTATGCATTATTATTTCATGTTTAACAGTGATTAGTAAAACATGTGACATCAAAAAGTGGCAAAAGTAACGTTATATAGTATACAAGTATACAACAATTTATTAAGATATAAAATGTAGCAACTCTTGGCCACAGCACACACACTGACATTTAAACAAAGAAATCAATCACAACAGAATCACAGAGTAGCAGCTTGGAGCCTCTGCAGTCACCACCTCCCAGTGCAAGTTAGCTTTAGCTGCTAAGCTAAACTGCTAAGCATGGAGGACATTACTAGCCTACACATCAAAACAAACATTGTGGATACAAACAGCCACCATCAAAATACCCCCTAGTTATAATGCTACTTCATGTGTGTAAGATTAGCTATTTTATGTTACCTCGATCACCTGCAACAAGACAGTTAAAACACATAAAACATCAATTAGACATATTTCTGTCCAGTCTGCAACTGCATCACTGTTCACTTCCTCCCTAGTAGGCTACTGCAGGTGTAATGCAGGTAATCAGTGTGTTGCCAGATTTTGCAAAAGAAACAAGCGGACAGGTCTATGAAAACAAGCCCAAAAGAAGCAACTAGGCTCAGGCTCATGATAACGTCTGCAAATGGTTTACATACTCTTTACGAATGTCTTACGCATCATTTGCTTAACATGAATGATAATTCTAGTAATTGTTTGGTGTCTGCATTCATGAAAGCCAGGTAGTTTGCAACAGGTAAGGAGAAAGTCCACATTAACAGACAGTCATAAATGATGAACTGTCTTCACTTTACTGTAGGGCACATAATAACATGTACAAAGGATTTATAGATATTTTAGGAATGTTTTACAAAGCATGTTAAACATGAACAAACACATTAACAGACAGTTGTAAATGATGAACTGTCTTCACTTTACTATAGGGCACATAATAACATGTACTAAGGATTTATAGATACTTTAGGAATGTTTAACAAAGCATATGTTAAACATGAACAAGCTACCAATAGCTTGTATATATTATGTAACATCAGTTACAAATGATTTAATAATCATTTACAGATGTATTATACATGGCTTATTCATGAATAGTTACTAATACCTTTATAGATGATTTGTAACCGTAGTTATAAAGGTTTTAGTAATCATTTACGAATGTCAATAAACAGGTTGTTAATGATTTGTTAATAGTCTACAAACTGCTTATAAACGTTTATAAATGCTTTAGAATGGGTCGTTACAAATGATTTAATAATCTTTTACAGATGTATATAAATGGTTTATTCATGAATAGTTCACTACTTACTAATACTTTACAAATGATTTGTAACTGTAGTTATAAAGGTTTTAGAAATCATTTACGAATGTCAACAAACAGGTTGTTAATGATTTGTTAATAGTCTACAAACTACTTATAAACGTTTATAAATGCTTTATAACGGGTCATTATTGTAAAGTGCTACCCTGCTACTTTTGACACTAAGTTTTAACTGACCATGATACTGACCATGTTACTGACATATGTCATTGAGTGAGTGAAAGTGTGAGGAGGGATATACACTTTTATGAGTATGAATTTATCTTGATTTTGTTCACCTGTGTGATACTCATAGCTGCACGTTATTATATGGGCATACCTAACAATAGATGCCCAAAACAAATTAAACTCATTTTTGTGTATTTTTGTATCAAAAGTCCCTAAAAAAACAATCTTAATTACTCAATCTTAAAAACGTGCTCCTTGTCAGAATCTAGTTGTATAAAAATATCAGAAAATGTCATTGCACCGGACCTTTAAGATTCAAACCCCCAATCATCAGATTTGTGAAGCATCTCCACCTTCTCTTGTGCAGCCAGGCCTTTCACATCGATGAGATGTTTAAGGGCATATTTGAGGTTGAAGGGAGAGGTCAAAAGATGGTTTGTGTGGATCGGCACTCCGCTAAATAATTCAAGATGTAAACTCCCGACAATGGCGTTGAGTGATGCTAGCGGCGGCGATGATATTTTGACTGCAATTGATGTTCTCTTTCTGTAATCAAACTGGGGAGGTTGTGGCTTCATGTGGTGTTGCTTTTACACTATGGAAACATCCAACGTAGTATGACAGCATATACTTTCTTTTACAACATAATATAGTCTTGACTTACTTGACTTAAGTGTCCTCCATTTCACTCGGTTCTTAGCGGTTCTTTCAAGATCTTCCCAGTTGAGCCCACTCTCTAGTATGGAGCCTTTCTTTACACTCACATACACAATGCACTTTGCAATGCTTTTTTAACACATGTTTTCACCTCTTTCTTTCATCTTCGCTTTTATGTGTATGCTTTTTACAACGCTGCCTTTTCCCCATGCTAATTCACACCCTTTCTATTGCACATGTACGATTGTCTTTACAACGGATGCACGTTCTTTTGCCTCTATTTCATGCCTCTTCACATTCATGCCATAACATGTTTACAAAGCACCACAGCACACACCACTTTCACACAACGCCACAACAAATGTTTCCCATGCTATCACGCCTTCACAAACCAACAATGTAATGTGTAATGCCTTTTTAACACTCATGTTTTCACCTCTTTCTTTCATCTTCCCATCTTATCTCCATGCTTTTCACAACCTCGCATTTTCTCCATGCTAATTCACACTCTTTCTATGCACATGTATGATTGTTTTCTAAACGGATGCTGCTTTTTCCCCTGTATTTCATGACTGCTAACATTAATGCCATAACATGTTTACAAACCACCTCAGCACACTGCTCTTTAACACACTGCCACTACAAATGTTTCACATGCTATCACGCCTTCACATACCAACAATGTAATGTCATCTCATGCCAAGGCAGTACATCATTCAATACAACTTCTTCACACACAAAACTATACTAAGGAGCCGTTGCGCACCACAACTGCCACCATGTCTCCATCTAACTGAATCACAACAACGCCATACACACCCATCACCTCACACGCTGTCTGTGGCCCCACTTACTGCACGTGTGTTTCTAAGCACACGCCGACACTTCTTCCTTCAGTCTAGCACTCAGTTCCATTCCTCTCTTCCCACTCTCCATGTTCTACTTCATCTCTTCACTCTTTGCCTCACTGCCTGTTATGTTGTCTTGGACCCATTACTTTCAAGACATTGTTTTCTTCGGCCCTCTTTTACGTTGTCAATCCTATTGTGCCTTTTGCTGCTTCTCGTTGGCCACAGCACTTTGCACAGCAAATGAGGAACGCAGCTGTATTGTACACACCGTTATTACATTTTCATTTGCCCTCACAAGGTGTCACACCACACTTACACTGCCTCACAATGTTCCCTACTTCACAGTTTACCTACAACAACCCCACTCCTGCTTGGGACCGTCACATTGTCTGGCAGTCATGAAAAGGAAAAGGCCTGCATTGGCTAGACGACGCAAGCGGCCACACTTGCCACACACATCAGGTAATAGTAGGGGCTGCTAAGTGAAAAATCGTTACGCGGCGGATAAAAGCATGAAATTTGATACAGATGTCCCTTGGGTCATCCTAAAACATCCTAGAAGGGGTGCCCAAAAAAGTCTTCAACAGGAAGTGAGTTATTGACAAAATTGAAAATGGCCGCCTACAGTGTTGGCGATTGGCTCAAAAAGCCTATAGAATCTCCAAAAAGCATACAATTTGGCATATATGTCCCTTGGGTCATCCTAACACATCCTAGAAGGGGTGCTCAAAATAATCTGAAACAGGAAGTGAGTTATTGACTAAATTGAAAATGGCCGCCTACAGTGTGAAAGATGATGCAAGATACCCAAAGAATCTCATAAAAGCATGAAATGTGGTACAAATGTCCCTTGGGTGATCTGAACGCATTCTACAAGGGGTGCCCAAAGAGGTTTTAAACAGGAAGTGACCGCCTAAAGCAATTGACACAAAAGAAAACATAAAGGGACGTCATAAAAGTGTACCATTTGGTACGTACATTGAGTGCTTCTTAATATATCCTAGAAGGGGTTATTTATTTGTTTGTTTGCTTGTTTATTAAACTTTTTAGGAAGGGACCATGTTGAAGAAATTCTAAATGGCTGTTTAAACAGTTGACCACGGCAGTCTGCATATTATGCAGACTCTACCTTCTGTTTTCATTTCTACATCATCTTATCTATTTTACTTTCTGCATAATTTTTTTTATTTTACTCTTTGAATCTTCTTTATTTATTTAACTCTCTGCATATTCGTATTTATTTTACTCTGCATCTTATCTTACTCTGCATATTCTTATTTTACTCTCTGCATCTTATTTATTTTGCACTCTACATCTTGCTGGTTTTACACTCTATCTTCTCATGTATTTTCTTCTTGATCATTACTGTTTTTTGTGATTAGTGTTTAGTAACTACATGTATTCATGTGTGCCATTTCGGAATTACCAGCACATTGGCATAATGCTCTGCAAGGTAACCCAGCATCCCGGCATCTACACTTTCTCGAACAGAAGGGCTCAGCTTTGCAGCCACACTTGAGTTCTCTACAAACTTTGGCAGCCTCTGGCAAGAGTGTCCATAAAGGTGTCCACGAATCAGCGACTTTAATCCATCCATATTTGTCAGGAGATGGTAGAGATTGCATAGCTTTCAGGCTTCTGGACCAAATGCCAGATTGGCAAACTGCTCGATTTGAATGTTGTAGCAGTGCAGCCCGTGGGGGAGGAGTGTTTTCCATTGAGAGACTAATAAAACCTTTTTTGGGCACCCCTTAAGATGCATTCAGATCACCCAAGGGACATTTGTACCAAATGTCATGCTTTTATGAGATTATTTTTTATGAGTGTCTTTTGCATCATCTGTCAACACTGTACACGGCCATTTTCAATTTAGTCAATAACTCACTTCCTGTTTCAGATCATTTCAGGCACCCCTTCTAGGATGTCTTAGGATGACCCAAGAGACATGTATGCCAAATTGTATGCTTTTATGAGATTCTTTAGTTGTCTGTTGAGTCAATCGACAACACTGTAGGCGGTCATTTTCAATTTTGTCAATAACTCACTTCCTGTTTAAGATTTTTTTGGGCACCCCTTCTGGGATGTCTTGGGATGACCCAAGGGACATGTATGCCAAATTGTATGCTTTTATGAGATTCTTTAGTTGTCTTTTAAGTCAATCGATAACACTGTAGGCGGTCATTTTAAAATTAGTCAATAACTCACTTCCTGTTTAAGATTTTTTTGGGCACCCCTTCTAGGATGTCTTAGCATGACCAAAGGGACATGTGTGCCAAATTGTATGCTTTTATGAGATTCTTTAGTTGTTTTTTGAGTCAATCGACAACACTAGGCGGCCATTTTCAATTTCGTCAATAACTCACTTCCTGTTTCAGATTCCTTTGGGCACCCCTTCTAGGATGTCTTAGGATGACCTAAGGGACATATGTGCCAAATGTTATGCTTTTTGGAGATTCTTTTGGTGTCTTTTGAGTCAACGGTCAACAGTTTAGGTGGCCATTTTGAATTTTGTCCATAACTCACTTCCTGTTTAAGATTTTTTTGGGCACCCCTTCTAGGATGTTTTAGGATGACCCAAGGGACATCTGTATCAAATTTGGTGCTTTTATCCGCCGCGTAACGATTTGGCCATTTTTTGTGGTTAGCAGCCCCTACTATAATGCAGTACTTCCATTTCACCACCTTCTCTGTACGTCTCTTTCACTATGCAGTCCCCTCCATTGCATGTCCTTAGCTCTTCCCTTGCGCATAGCATTACACATCATGCCACAGCCACTATGCATACATATGTGTGTGTGTCACCACACATGCAGTCAATCCTATTCAACAACTATTAACATGCATACCTCACTTCTCAGCTGACAAGCACGAAGTGAGTCCACATCACCAGCCCTACCTCCCACACCTTCACCGCAGCAGCCTGACAGCCAAGGTGATGACTTCTGTTGTCCTCATCCCTTCCATGCAGTCTTTCCACTCTACACTATTTCCCACCTATAATCTCTCATCACCAACATATGCTCTGCCCAGCACAACAACACACCACCACTTCTTTTGTCTCACTGATTCACATATATCGCATTACTGCTCATTACTGGCGCACACTTTCCCATCATGACTACACTCACCTTCTCGCACATTCTATGTCCACCCAAAGCACGCCACGTCTCCCACCTGCACTTAATCCTTTTCATCCAATGTGTACCTCATATACTGTACATGCCACATCACTTCTCAGATGCCGGTCATGATGCCACACCACAACGCCAGCTTCACACCCCTTCATTGTAGCTGCCTGACAGCCAAGGTAGACTTTACTGCATTCCCAAACTTCCAGCCATTCTCTTCGCAAAAGCATATGTACAACCTTTTCCCTCACATCACCAACATGCACACAGAGGAACACTGCCAGTCTGTGTGTCTGTCTATGTGCGTGGCCCTTTATCGTCTGCAACACGCAGCCGTCCTTGCAATAATCACATCCACATGCCATTACTGCTCATTCCACTACCTCATCTCTAACTATCTTCACTTCCCAGCTCAACTCCTCGCAAAGGACACACACCCGCACGACCAGCAACAGCCGCCAGACACACGGACACGCACCCAGCCCCATGCCACAGGTGATGACTCATGCTATTACATTGACCTCCAACACATTCTCTTCACTTCAGGGACCTCTTTATTTCACATCCTCACCACATCACCCTCACCTACTTCTCTTCCACAGTACACCTACCGTGTCAAAAACACATTGCTCTGGCCTAGGCCGTGGCGTTGCGGTCTAGGCACCCTTGGTTGAAATCCCTTAACAGACAGCGTGCCGCGGGTTCGCGTCCCGTTCCCGACGGCCTTTGCTGCGTGTCTTCCCCCATCTCTCTCCCCATTTCCTGTCAGACTACTTTCTCTGTCCCTCTCCAAATAAAGCAATAAAAGCCCCAAAAAAAATCTTTTAAAAAAAACACATTGCTCATTGATGCCTTTACTTGCCTTTCCAATGCAACAACTATATCCACCTCAACTGTCTTCCATTATTAGGTGCAGACCATCAACCCAATCGCCTCAGCACACACCTGCCTACTGGCACAGAACAACACCAACACCATCAACACAGTCACCACACACCGGAGCACGCTGCACACACAGCAGGCCCTTCCTTGCAGCTGCCTCACAAGCAAGGTACTGCCTAATGCAATTCTCATTACTTCCACTCATACAGTCCACTGTCATCCATGTACTACCTACTCTTTCACATCACCACCATGCACACACAACTACAGCCTGTGTGTCTGTGTGTGTGTGCGCGTGTGTGTGTCTGTGTGTGTGTGTGTGTGTGTGTGTGTGTGTGTGTGTGTGTGTGTGTGTGTGTGTGTGTGTGTGTGTGTGTGTGTGTGTGTGTGTCTGTCTGTGTGGCAGTGTGTGTGTGTGTGTGTGTATGTGTGTGTGTGTGTGTGTGTGTGTGTGTGTGTGTGTGTGTGTGTGTGTGTGTGTGTCTGTGTGTCTGTGTGTCTGTGTCTCTCTGTCACACAGAGTGTCTGTGTTTCACTCTATTGTCTGCACGACACAGACGTCCTTGCGCACATCTGTTGTCCTCAGGTGGACGTCCTCTGCTGTTGCATTGGCCTTCACATCACACTCTTTGCCCTCATTGCCTTTCACCTTCACATTGCTTCACCTCCACAAACAGCACCACACACTATATACACCGCAACATACATGTGTGTGCAATTCTTTCCGTCTCCACCCCTCATTCCTATGTACATCTTCACACTGAACACTAGCTACCTACTACACCAGCCCCCAATATCTATCACTTACATCACACAGACTGCCTTACTGCCAATTCACGCACCTCTCATCCACACTGCATAATTGCTCCTCACACTACTTCATAGCCAACTGTCTTCACTTCTCAGCTCAACTCCTCGCAAAGAACACACGCTGCCAGCAGCACCAACCGCAGCCCAACACACCGAGACGCTATTTGAGACTTTTGCGCCAGGCTGCAGCCACAGCACAACATTCCTTGCAGCTGTCTCCCAAACAAACACTTATGCTCTTCTCCACTCTTGCACACATTCTCTCCACTGCACTGTCATACACCCTATACTCACACACCACATACATGCACACAGTCTGGGTATGTGTCTCCCTGTGCATTGCGTGTGTGCGTGTGTGTGTGTGTGCATGTTCTGTCTGCAACACACAGCCCTCTTTGCCCTTATCTCTGCTCCTCAGTTGCCCCTCCTCTGCACTTCCATGCACTTCACATTCCACATGACGGCAGAGTCATTTCACACATGCCCTCTAACTAATACACTGCTTCCCCCTCCACAAACAGCACACCACACTACATACACACCAACATGCAACGCCTGCATGTACTACTCTCTCCACCCACACCCCTATCTACATTTGCCTGCCAAAGGGCCTGACCGTGCAATGGTATCTGCTGAAGCGGATGGCGTCCAACCGGCACGTGATGAGATTCGCGAGTATGTGGACATGCGGTCAGTTGGATCCAGTGAGGCCTGCTGGAAACTCTTCTCCTTCAACATATCAAAGAACCACCCTCCTGTCAAAGCCCTCCGCCTGCATCTGAAAGAGCAGCAGCAAGTCTATTTTGCCCATGGTCATGAGGAGACTGTGGTGCAGCAGGAGAGGGCCACAGAGTTGACTGCTTTCTTCGACAACAATGACAAACAGAAAGCCCTCGCAGGTCCACACTTCAACCCTACAACCATGCCGCGCTATGTTGACATGCCTCAGAAATACACCTACCTACCACAAACCAAAAAATGGAAGCTCAGAAAAAACAGGCAGTCGGGTCCACACCGTCAACCCCGTGGCAGGCGACGTCTTCTACTTGAGAATGCTACTCCACCATGACCACTGCAGAGGGAAAACACGTTTTGACGACCTCTACTCCCTCAATGGCAGGACCCTGGAAGGACGTAGGAATCTCTCCTTCACTGAGGACCAGCTGAAAACCATGGTCCGAGTGGATCTACAAGCCTCACTCCAGTCACATCACCAGGACCTCCACGACGTTTTCCTGGAACCAATGACTGATGCTGAAAAGGCCACTGTCCATGGGCTGGTCAACATGGAAGACGCCCTCATCCGTGAAGAAATGAACTACGATGTGCGCGAGATCTCCGCCACTGTGGAGGCAACAATACCAAAGTTCACTACAGCACAACAACAGATTTACGACACAGTCATGTCAGCTGTCACACAACAACAAAGCCTAAAAGTCTTCATATCTGCACGTGGAGGCTGCGGTAAAACCTTCCTGCTCAATGCCCTCCTAGATGCAGTGCGGAGTCTGGAACCAGGTGGCTGCATTGCCCTTGCCATGGCCACCACTGGCATTGCAGCCCAACTCCTTCACCTCGGCAGAACGCTCCATTCGCGCCTGAAAGCTCCTCTCCACCTCACAAAGAACACTACCTTGAACATCACAGCACAGAGCAGCCTGGCCAAACTACTACGCCGCTCACGCCTCCTGCTGATTGATGAAGCCACCATGATGCACCGCCACCTGCTAGAGGCACTTGACCGCTCACTGCAAGACCTACTCCAGAAGCCAAACACTCCATTTGGTGGCAAAATTATTGTCTTGGCAGGTGACTTCCGACAGTGTCTCCCAGTGATTCGAGGGGCCAATGAGGGCCAGATTATAGACAGCTGCCTGAACAATTCCACACTCTGGGAAAAATTCTCCATCTTCTCCCTCACAGAAAACATGCGCGTCAAGGCCAGTGGAGACCCACGTCTGGAGGACTTCGACACGTGGACCCTCAGCCTTGGCGATGGCACAGCAAATGATGCCAACGACTTCGTCTCCATCCCTGAAAGCATGCGTTTCCACATTCAACCTAACACAGATCGCAACAACGTCGCAGAGGCCACATCCATGAAAGAATTTTGCAACACAGTGTTTCCAGACCTGCCTACCAACTACGCACGCACTGACTGGCTGCACGGCAGATCACTGCTTGCCCGTACCAACAAAGAGGTGGACACCATCAATGACATCATGGAGACCTGGATGCCAGGTATGGCTACCAAGCTCACCAGTGCTGACACCCTGGTGGACTACCAAGATGTTATGCGCTTCACCATCGAATATCTCAGCACCCTCTGCCCCAGTGGATTTCCCCGCCACATCATCACCCTCAAGCCTGGAATGCCCTTGATGCTACTCCGCAACATCAGC
The DNA here is from genome assembly GCF_963454915.1 of Gymnoscopelus microlampas. Lineage (NCBI taxonomy): Eukaryota > Metazoa > Chordata > Actinopteri > Myctophiformes > Myctophidae > Gymnoscopelus > Gymnoscopelus microlampas. The sequence goes on from NC_139955.1 coordinate 25,331,875, forward strand.
CCTAAAGACGGACTGTGCAATGGCACCAAACTCTTCTTCCAGAGGTCCCTCAACAACAAGCTGTGCACAATCGCAGCCACACAAAAGGAAGTCTTGATCCCTCGCATCAAGTTCCTTCCTGAAGCTGGACAGTTCCCTTTTGACTGGGCCAGACGACAGTTTCCGATCCGCACTGCTTTTGCCACCACCATCAACAAGTCCCAAGGGCAGACCCTCAGAAGAGTGGGAGTCTGGCTACAGTCCCCTGTCTTCAGCCACGGACAGCTTTATGTTGCCAGTTCAAGGACGGGTGACCCAGCAGCCATGACGTTTGCCATACCGCACCAGACATACCACACTGAAAATGTGTTTTTCAAACAAGTGCTTCTTCCACATTGAGGTAAAAGTCTTGCATTCTTCCATGTGCCATTTGTAATTGCTCTACATAATTGACAATACCTACCGCTTCAAACACAAATCACTGTCTTCACTGTCACATGATCCATAGTGGACGTCTCACATTGTGTGCTTCCTTCCCGCCTTCTCCATTTCTCCCATTCTGCAGCCTCTGTCATGGATGACTATCTGTGTAACCTCAGACCGTTGCAACTTCCCTTCATGGTCAAGTGCTCCTTCACAAAGAGGTACGTCTGCTGCATTGTCACATGTGCCATTTCTCATTCATCTACATAAGTGCTGCTGACAATGACGCAAATTACCACTTCACAGACATTTCACTGCCTTGCCCGCACACCAGCGCCCGTTCCAGAGACCATCTCACAGCAGTCCTCCACCACCTGCAGTGGCCCCCCGTCAAACAAACAATCCACTTGAAAACACTACTATTACTACAGTTTTCCCCCCTAATCAACGTGACGATGAGCTGACTAATTGGTGGTTGCCAAAGTCGTTGTCCCGCACTGTTCCAACAACTTCTGGCACCACATAGGTCACAACCCCCTTCTGCTCATCACACAGCACCACAACCGCTGTCATCAAAGTCACCGCTGCCATTCAGCCATTCTGCAGAGCCTCTCATGACAACCTGCGCCACCTGCCGGCCTTGCAGCTTCTTTCCTGGACTACTGCTTCGTCCCCCTTGAGGCAAGGTTCATGCATTGTTACATTCCTTTCTCATAAATCCACATAACTAATAGTGCTGCTGCTTAACACTTCACACACATATCACTGCCTTTCCTTTCACATAATCCCTCTTCAACATGTCACATTGTGTGGTTGATTCCTGGCTGCTCTTTCACTCCCATTCTGCAGGCCCTGCGTTGCCAATCTCTGGAACCTGATGACGTGCCAACTTCCTTTCATCATGGACATCTGCTTCTTCTCCATTGAGGTACATCTGTTGCATTCTTCCATGTGTCATTTATGCTTGCACTACATAATTGTCAAGGCCTACCACTTCACACAAAAGACGCTTCCTTTTCTGTTACATACTCTATGCTGGCCATCCACATTATGTCCTTCTTCCTGCCTTTCTCCCATTCTGCAGGCTCTGCCATGAATGCCATCGATGGAAACTGCATCCCTCACAACATTCCTTCATGGGGAAGTACTCCTTCACAAATTAGGTACATCTGTTGCATTGTCACCTGTGCCATATCTCATTGACCTACATCACCGATGCAGACAATGCTTCTCACCACTTCACTAATACACCACTAGCTTACGTTTCACCTGTTCCCTGATGGACATGCCAGACTGCGTGCTTGACTCCTGCCTTCTCCTTCTCTCCCATTCCGCAGGCCCAGCCATGACAAGCTGTCGTCCTCAGCACGTTGCCACTGTCTGCAACACCTGCTCACTCCTACATCATTTTCTACAAATACAAAATCTCATGCAAATAAACTCCTCACTTCGTCACATGCAATTCCGTCTATGTCATTTATCTCACATTATTGCACTTCCTTTTCACATGTCATCACAACACATCTTTTCAAAATATCCATTCCTATGCAAGGCCCAGTAGCAAACAAAAAAGCACACAACCTCGCAAGCTATTCCGCCCTACGTACACACAACACTCACTCACACGATCAGGTGGCAATAAGGTGAGTCTGCAATGAGCCAATATTCACAACGCCTCTTTGCAAACAACAGAATCCCACGATCCACCTCCCTTAAAGGAGCATACATCCCATCTTAATGCCCACTCTGTGCTACAGCAACACTAACACAAAGACAGACACACGTAGGCACCAGCGAACGCAAAGCCCCGCGCAACGGCTGGGGTCTCGGGGGGCGTAGTCCCCCGAGACTCTAGTAAATGGATAAAGTGGTTAAAATGTTTATGATGCTACCTTAACTACTCTAGCTGGGAACCCCCTGAAATCCCCCCAAGGACCCCACTTTGAGACAGGCTAAGAGCTTGTAGCTGCGTTAGCATTTGGAACCGTATCCATCACACTGTAAGAGCTGGTGTGTGGACTTCACGTCTGATAAACCATTACAATACCAGTGGTCCTCAAACTTTTACGTTTCAAGGACCACCATAACGGGTCCATTTGGTTCCATTTGTACACTAAAGAGTTACAGACCTGTAATGGTCCATTTGGTCATCAACAATTATAATGATAATGAAGGATCCCAACCCTACACAATGAACATAAAGAATAAAACAAACCATGTAAGGGTAAATACAACATTATGAACATAAAGATAAAATAAACCACATAAGGGGAAATACAACACTATGAACAAAGAATTAAACAAACCATGTAAGGGTAAATACAACACAATGAACATAAAGAATAAAACATAAAACCATAAAGGGTAAATACAACACTATGAACATAAATAAAACAGACAATATAAAATGGTAAATACAACACTATGAGTAGGGCACTGCAGGGAATTGAACCCCATCCCGGTAAACCAGGAGAACCACACCAGAGCCTTTGTTTTTATGTTGTTATTTACAAATCATGGTAACATTCACTCATTTACATTTCAACAGTAAAGTCACTTCACAATTTTCAATGTAGATATTCATCTATACTCTTTGTCCAGAGTGACTCACAATAAACAAGGTAAACACATACATAGAATACAATCACATTCAAATACAGTAAATGGAAGTTAAAACAAAACATACATTACAACTGAAATATTTTTTGTGCAAATATTACATAATTTCCAATGATATTATCCATATCCAAGACTAATGCTATTATGTAATTTTGACAAGCCTATGAAGTCATGACGACCAAGAAGAAAACAGGAAAACAATAACCCAAAATACATGTCAATAATTAACATTACAATAAAAAAGGAGAAAAACTAAAACAAAATACAGATAAGATACAATAAACTAACAGATATTCAAATTAATATTTGCACACAAAAAAAACTCTTGCTGACCTCCCTCATCTATCCCGTCACAGTTCATCCATTTACCAATTTAGTTTATCCACTTAACAAGGTTGCCATGTTAAAGGACAAGTCCGGACTAGAATAACAGACTTTTGTCCTACTTTTATTGATCCCAAATGACTGGCCATGGAAAATTCATGAACAGGCCATAAATAGGTAGCCATGTTTTCACTCCACACAAACTTTAAGGAAAACTCCTTAGACAGAGATTAAGAAAATATATTTGCATTTTATTTGTTCATGCTCATAAAGCGCTCCAAGAGCTAAGTGAAAAGTGCAGCAGCAAACTTTTGGGTCAAAGGACCATCGTCAGTGCCTCGCCTACTGACCGCCGTGAATAATGAAGCTTTACCCGCAAATGACAACACATAAATCCACATCACATACAGCGCCTATGGTCATATGTGATGTGGACTGACGTGATGAAGACTTACCTGCACATGACTGAAATGATAAGACGAGACGCAAATCAAATTACGCAAAATGAAACTAGACATAAATCCACATCACATACTACACTACACTACACTACACTACACTACACTACACTACACCAGACATACACTATGGTCATTATGTGATGTGGACTGACGTAATGAAGCTTTAACCGCAAATGATTAGATCTGATGATATAGCACTGACGATGGTCCTATGACCTAAATGTGTGTTGCTGCACTTTTCACTTTGAGCACTTGGATCACTTTATGATCATGAAACAAATAAAACAAAAATAGATTTTCTTAATCTCCGTCTATAAATCTTCCTCTTTTTCCTTTTAGTTTCCTACATTTTTTTTAAATAAAACATTTACAGAAATAAAAAGTTCTCATATTTCAAAAGAACCGCATACATTTAAGGCAACAAATGGACCCTGGTCCACTGTTTCCCAAGTTATGGGTCGGGACTCAATAATGGGTCGTGGACACATTTTCTTGGGTCATGAGTAAATAACCCCCCCCCTCCCCCGAACGTGTTAATAAAGTATTCAATCAAAGCTTCCAGCAGGTGATTGGCCTGTGGATTACGGTTCATTGAACATTGTAATGTATTAAATACATTTGAAAATGACATTGGTTTGTTCTGAATAGAGCAGATATGACATATTGGAATATTGTTGATGTCCAAAAAACATTATACAATGTGAAAATAGCCGATCTACAAGATCAATGTCACAAAAATAAAGAAAAACATTCAAAATAATGTAATTTAGGAAAATGCTAAATAAGAAATTCCATAAAGAAAAGAAAATAATGAAAATCTACAAGAGTGAAGATCTACAAGCTCAGACTGATTTAATAAAGTAAATTAAAAAGAAGCAATTCCATAAAGTAGGGGAATCATTTGTTTAACATACAACTTACATTTAGTTGAAATTAAAACCAGTGGTTCTCCTCCTAAATATTTGGCAAAAACATTAAGATTTAATATAAAAAAGTTATACTAAATAAATAATTTATACTAAGTTAGTACCAATGGATTGATTGGTCTTTAAAGCATGATCTGAAAAGGCACACCCATCTGTCCACTTAACACGGCTGCCATGTTAAGTGGTCAGATCCAGAATAAGGTTGAGAACCACTGATTTACACATTTCAAAGATCTACAACTACAGCAGATGAAAACATAACCCTATGGATTAACACTCTGTACATGAACATTTAATTAAAGATCTACAACTACGGCAGATGAAAACCTAACCCTATGGATTAAGTACATGAGCAACATGTAATTAAGTATCACAGTTAAGATTGACATTTTTAGAGGAACTTTATTTTATTTAACACTTTTTAAAGCTCTGTGGACATTGTTTTACTTTGTTTTAATAAAAACCTGATAATGCTTTTAATCGGGTAAATGACATATAGATCATATTTGTTATCAAAAAACAAAAATGTCCACAAAACTTACAAGTGTGAAATAAAATCTTGACTCCTCCAACCAATTTTATATTTTTAAAATTTGTAATAATGTAATCATTTACAGACCATAAATGTGAAGCCATGTTAACATCTTTATACAAAAGGAAAACCGGTTGAAGAAAAGAGTCACTCCACAAAAACCTTAAGAAAAACACCTTAGACAGAGACTAAAAAAATATATTAGTGTTTTATTTGTTCATGCTCATAAAGAGCTCCAAGTGCTAAAAGTGAAAAGTGCAGCAGCAAACGTTTGGGTCAAAGGACCATCGTCAGTGCCTCGCCTATTGACCGGCATGAATAATGAAGCTTTACCCACAAATGACAACACAGAAATCCACATCACATACTACACTACACTACACTACACTACATTACGGTCATTATGTGATGTGGACTGACGTGATGAAGCTTTAATTGCACTGACGGTGGTCCTACGACCTAAATGTGTGTCGCTGCACTTTTCACTTTGAGCACTTGGAGCACTTTATGAACATAGAAAAAATAAAATAAAAATATATGTTCTTAGTCTCTGTCTGAGGAGTTTTCCTTAAGGTTTTTATGGAGTGAGTCTTTATTTCTGCCAGTTTTAATTTGTTTTTGAGATCAGTCAGTGAATATTCCTCTTTCCTTTTAGCATCCTACATTTGTTTTACATGAATAAAATACAATATTTAGAGTAGTAAAACGTTCTTATGTTTCAAAAGAACCCGATACATTTAAAAACAAAAATCAAAGAAATTCAATTTAAAATATTAAAATAAGAGTAATGAAAATAGCAGATCTACAAGCCGAGCTTGTAGATCTGCTATTCTCACTAGGTCCCAGGGAGACATCACATTTCTCTTTTGGGTCTCGAGCTAAAACGTTATGAAAATCTTTACACTGAAATGTTTACATTCCAGTGTGTTTTTGCCATTGCTTGTTTATTGATAATTTCAGATCCAGATTCAAACAGTGACTATTTTTTCTGGGGTCAAATAGTAAAATGAAAATGAATTAAAAGCACATATAAGAAGCAAGCAAAATAGAACATGTGCTATTTTGTGAAAACAACAAATCTAAGCAATAAATTAGAAACAAAACAAAAAAAAGAGGTTGTGAAAATAGATTTACATGCTCGTTGTGAGCTTGCAAATCTATTATCTTCACTAGTTTGGGTCCTGGGCTAAAAGGTTTGGGAACCTCTGCAGTGGCACAATGCCTGGTAGCTGTTAAATATAGAGCTTACACATTTTGAATGACATCAGTTATGACTGTAATGTTTAGAATGCAATCACACAGTTATGACTAATGTTTATTTTATTTTCCAGAAGTAATACAGTCTACAGTGACTGAACTGCCTCTTACACAGTGTCACAGTGGCTGCTAGCTGATGCCTATGAGTTCAATTCAAAGTTTCAATTTAAATGGTGCATTTATCTATAGTACCTTTAACCAAAGCACTTTGTAATGTGCATTACATTCACCAACATACTTAGCAGGGGGAGAGATAGAGAGATGAGGGATGAAGAGACAGAGAGAGGGATAGATAGACTCGTATCATTTACATCATTTGTGAACGATTGACATAAATCATACGAGGCGCATATGACGCAATGGCAGCAGCATTCTTTGTTTCATGTTCTCTGCATCAGTCTCAGTCCAGCATCAGTCCATTTTCTTCATTATTCTCCGGCCAAATGACGAGCATTGTACGCAAACAACGTGAAACGAAGTCCACATCACATACTGGTCATATGGTTGCATGTATCGTTTATATTATATTATTATTATTATTATTATTATTATTATGTGATGTGGATTGACGTGATGAAGCTTTACTCGCAAATGACGGCACAAATAACGAGTAACTATACGTGATGCACATGCCGACATCCGTCAAACACCTTCACATCACATACTGGTCATATGCGATGTGGATTGGCGTGATTAAGCTTTACCGCAAATGACGCAACGCAAAATAAATTGTGCCAATATTTGTCAGCAATACAGCAACAGCATGAATGACATTAGTACACAACACTATGAATGACATTAGTACACAATATACAACACTATGAATGACATTAATACACAACATACAACACAAGCAACAGGAATAACCAAAGTCATTAAATGCATATGATATGAATGATGGCCCTACATCTCTCCCTGTTCTGACCTACTGTAAACAACGGCGTGTACCTTGCCTAAAAGAAAAAATTGCCGACCGATGTGAATGACGAGCTATCCGCAAATGTCGTGAAATAATCACAAAATCACATAAATCCACATCACATATAACCCTAACCCTACGACCAGTAATGTGATTATTATTATTATTATTATTATTATGTGATGTGGATTGACGTGATGAAGCTTTACTCGCAAATAGCCTGAAACGGTACAACGGCAATAAAATTACACGAAACGACACACGACGTAAAGGACGACATGCATCACATACCTCCACATATGTTCATATGTGACGTGGACTAACGTGATGATGTTTTACCCGCATATGTTGTGAAATGACACAACACAAGACATACATCACATCAATGCACATCACATACGGCCCCCATGTACGGTCATATGTGATGTGGGCTGACGTGATGAAGACTTAACTGCATATGACGGAAGCGACGTGAAATCAAATGTAATTTTTACCCGCATGTGTTGTGAAATGACAACACATACATCACATCAATCCACATCACATACTACACTACACTACACCATGGACTTATGTGATGTGGGCTGACGTGATGAATACTTACCTGCACGGATATGACGTGAAATCCTGAGACGCGACGCAAATGACGCGAAATGCTACGAGACATAAATCACACAAACGCTGGCCGTGACCCAAATAATTTTAAAAAATGGTCCAGTCCCTTACATATTCTTCACGAATGACGGGCATTGAACGCAAACGACGCAAACCGCTAGCCCGCCACCCGTTAAATGACGCAACGCAAGCGGCGCTGATAGTGCAAATTTTACAGTTAAAGCTAAAAAAATGTTTAGTTGATACTATGACAGGGCAAAAAAAAAGCTATATTTTTAACTTTATCAAAAATAGATAAAGCACAAATAGGTTTAACTATGTGAGTTTGCTATGTGACCAAGAGCCACATATACTATACCCTGTCACTATATTATACAACCTAGTATACATATACTGTACCCCGTCACTATATTATACAACCTAGTATACATATACTATACCCTGTCACTATATTATACAACCTAGTATACATCTACTGTACCCTGTCACTATATTATACAGCTTAGCGTAGGCCTACATATACTGTACCCTGTCATTACATAAACAGCCTGGATACGTATACTGTCAGTACTACGAATAGAACCAAATGGACCAGTGACGGGTCCATTTGGTTCCATTTGTAAAAAACTCAAAGACACACTAGAAGGAAAAAAAGTTATAACTTTATTCAAGCAAATAATGAAGAGAAAAGAGGGGAAGTTAAAGTATGTTGGTCAGGCAGAAACCTTGTATGTCCAAAATTGTTACTTTTTAAAATGGACACAAAATAACCTGTGTTCCAATGGATCCAATATAATTATCATGATCTTTGCGTTGTGAGCTTGTAGATCGGCTGTTTGTACTGCTTTAGTATGTGACACTGTCACACGGTATGACCAAGTAAAGAAATGTCTTTACGACAAAAAAAAAAAATTATATATATATATATATATATATATATATATATATATATATATATATATATATATATATATATATATATATATATATATATATATATATATATATGGTTTCTGCCCGACAACCAATGATAGACCGTGTCACTACTATCACTTACCTTGAACAGCAGCCATGACTCAAACAGCAGATGAAATTAAAAAAACACTAAGAAAGAAGCAAATGACACCACGCACATCATTTGCTTTCTCTTTTAGTTTGCACGGACCTACAGCATAGATGACTGTTAACACAGTGTTAATGGGGCTACATGCTACCATAATGATACCAGACATAAATCACATAGCTCCACATCACATACATTTGTACACACAAACCACTAGTGAAGAACTAGTGCAATAGACAGGCAAGAAGAAAGAAATGTGTTTGTGAAAAGAAAGATAGACAAAAATAAAAAATCGATCAAATAACTCAGACACAAAAGTAAATAAAAACAAATAATCTTGTTATTGCTTTATTAAAGCAAAGAATAGAGAAAAAGAGGAGAAGTTACGACCACATATGGTCATATGTGATGTGGACCGATGTGATCAAAGTTTTGGGCGCAACTGACGTGAAACAATAAATAAAATCACATTAATCCACATCACAGAAAGGCACATGGTCCTATGTGATGTGGACCGACGTGATGAAGCTTTACCCACAAATGACGCGATGCAAATGACGTGAAACGATAGACGACGCAAATTACCACATACATGGTATGGTAGCATGTAGCATGTAGCCCCCTTAACAAGCAGCAGCTGCAATCAAAAGGTTCCTACCTTCCTGCCATCTTCACTTACGGACGTCTACTTCTTGTCATCTTCGTGTTCTGTAAAGACACAAAAAAGAAAACAAAAACGTTGAGTTGAGCAGGCCTTACAGGGTGACATTTTGGAAGCCAAGATGGTCTGTAGAGCCATAAGCTGGTCACTGACAGGGCTGTGTCACCATTATGGCATTTTACTTGAGTAATTGTCACAAATAATTGTGATTAAGGATTTAATTGTATTGTACATGAACATTGAACATGTTTGAAAATAAATCAACATTTTTGTAACTAGAAGAGTGGGCACCCGGGAAAAGTGGGCACTTCAATGTGTAATTGGCCATTTCTATTCCTCAAAAGTAATTAAGTAACTTAAATGGTAAATGGTGCATTTATATAGCGCTTCTATCCGAAGCACTTTACATTGATTGTGCCATTAACCCATTCACACACACACACATTCATACACCGATGGCGGAGGAAACCATGCAAGGCACCAACCTGCTCATCGGGAGCAATTAGGGGTTCAGCGTCTTGCTCAAGGACACTTCGGCACTAACTCTAGGGGAGCGCTCCTTTAAGTAACCCTTTAAGTAACTTAAAGGAGTAGTTCACCCACAAAATGACTTATTTTCTATCAATTGCACACGCCATGAAGCCTTAATTCATGGATTTGTTTTTGTCGCATTCCTATGCCAATAATTAGATTCCCGTCTCCTACCGGCTAATGTATCCGGTAGGAGACACAAAGTAAATTATTTGTGTCTCCTACCGGAAATACACCCGGTCATCAAATGATTGGCTTAGTAATGAGACAAAAACTAAATCATGAATTCAAGGCTTCATGGGGTGTGCAATTTATAGAAAATAAGTGATTTTTTGGGTGAACTACTCCTTTAAGTACATGCTTTGAAGATGCTTGACTGGCCTACAGCCACTGTGGGCATAAAACAATACGTTTTAGGTCTGTTAATGATGTACCCACCCGTACATGTTCACATCATGTATACTTTACATTACTTAAAAAGGGATAGTTCACCCAAAAACATACTTTTTTTCGATTAGTCATCCCACGGAGCCTTGAATTATGGACCGGTAGGCACAAAGGAGACTCTTTGTGTCTCCTACCGGAACCGCTGCCGGTCATCAAATTATTGGTTTAGGAATGAGACAAAAACAAAAACATATTCATGAATTCATGTCTCCATGGGGTGACTAATCCATAGGAAAAAGTGTTTTAAACCGTTGGTTCTCAAAGTGGGGTCCGGGGACCCCCAGGGGTACTTGAGGGGGTTCCAGGGGGTCCCCAGCTAAATGATGGACAGGAACCAAATGGACCCTAACGGGTCCATTTGGTTCCATTTGTACACTCTCAGAGTTAAATTGACATTGGTTTTACAATGTGAATTGGGGTCCCAGAGGTATAAATGCCACTAGATGGGGGTCCGTAGCCTAATGCATGTCAAACTGGGGGGTCCTTGAAATGAAAATGGTTGAGAATCACTGCTAGAGAGCCGTAAAAACCTTCTCTTATTGGGGTCCCTGGCTTATCTTTTCAAATGGGGGTCCGCGGGGTAATAAGTGTCAATTAGGGGGTCCTTGACATGAAAAAGTTTGAGAACCACTGTTTTAAACTATCCCTTTAAGACAGGGGTCTTCAACGTTTTCAGGCCAAGGTCCCCCTAGCTGAGAGAGAGATGAAGCAGGGACCCCCTCTATATTGTATAAAATTGTGTTTGGGATAAACTTTTGCTGCTCTTTTTTCCCTCTACACCTATAACTCTTTGCTAAACAATAGCCGATCTACAAGCTCACTACGCCTTGCAGCGCGAGGCGTTGTGAGCTTGTAGATCTGCTATTTTTGGCTTAAGTTCTCCTCAGCAAAGGGATGCTAGGGTTCAAGTGGTTAATGTAAAAAAGATTTGGCGGACCCCCTGTAGTAACTCTGGGTCCCGGACCCCCTGTTGAAGACCCCTGCTTTAAGAACATTTTGCAAATTCTTCATTTGCTTTACATTTTGGGAGAAACATTGCCAATTTAGCAAAGAGGTGCCGTCTATTCCTGTATCAAACACCATGTTCGAGTAAAGTCTACAATGCTTATCATTTCATCAAGTTTCAGAAACAACTAAAGACAGTGGCTCTCAAATGTTTTCATATCAAGGACCCCCACATGAATATTCATTTGGCCAAGGATTGGGCCTCTTCCTTACTTCCTTCACATTACCACGTTACCAATGATACAAATGAAGGCTCTGTTCTATTTAGTGTAGCACAGTGGTTCTCAAAGGACACCCATAACTCTGAGTGTACAAATGGAACCAAATGTACTGTAATTTGTTTCCATCTGTACACTCAAGAGTTACACACCCGTAAGGGTCCATTTGGAACAGAGCCTTCATTAGCATCATTGGTAACACCTGTGAAGGGAAATGAGGAAGAGGCCCGATTTATTTCCAATATGGCCGCTGATTCCAAAACTCCAGTTTGTGCCTCCTACCTCCAGCATGGTTGTGTGTTACAGTGAAATTGGTGACCTTCAGAAAACATGCGACCATCTCGTGGACTTCACAAAAACATCACCACGTCCAAATGTAAATAACAACCGTTTGTTTATGAACAGAGCAACTCTGTTCATGAACTAACAGCAGTGATTTACTTTGGATGTTTGACATGTGATGGACACGATGGACACATCTTTTGCCAGGTCACCAATTTCTCCATAACACTGGAGGAGGCAGAATGTTGAGGGTTGGGATTCGGCTTGAAAATAAAACCACAGACGTCTTGGTTCAGCACAGCTCTCAGCCGCTAGACCAGTGGCTCTCAAAGTGATGTCTGATACCAGTCATCAGTTACCATGAGTATAAACCCTAGGGTTTATACTAGACCGGTCACAATTATTACGCAATAGCCTAATTGCAATTATTTGAATTTGTAATTATGTTTTGCATAATCGTCATAATCATTACCATGTTAATAATGTTCATATATTTTCAAACATTTTGTGGAAATAGCAGATCTACCAGCTCAAAACGTGTTGCGATGCGACACGTTCTGAGCTTGTAGATTGGCTATTTCCACTCTGCTAATGCCACTATGAATGTATTTGTTGTAATTAAATGATGTATATTATGTGTCATATCTACCTTGTGCAACTTTTGTTTACGAAGCCCTAAAAGCCAAAAATAAATTACATTTGTATTCATAATGTTCCCATGCTCAACGTCAAACACAATTAAATCTTTGATCACAATCAATCATGTGACAATGAATCGTCAACTTCCATTTTGTAATGGTGACACAGCCCTAGTTTATAATGGCCAGCAGTGGTGGAAGAAAATACTGATTTGTTTTTACTTAAGTAAAAGTATCACTACTGCAATGTAGAAATACTCTGTTACAAGTTAAAGTCCAGAATTCAAAATTCACTTGAGTAAAAGTACAAAGGTACAGGTATCAAAATGTACTTGAAGTACCAAAAATAAAAAGTACTCATTATGTAGAATATCCCGTTTCAAAAGTTTTCAAAATATATTAAAATCTTTTAAAAATAGCCATCTACAAGCTCACAATGCGTCGCATCGCATTGTGATCGGCTAATTTCAAATGGCCAAAATGTATATAGGGCTGAAGTGGTTAATAATTGTTTTTCTTAATTATAGTAAAAATCTACAAAGTAACTAAAATAAAGTTTTCAAATAAATGTAGTGAAGTAATAAGTACAATATTTGGATCCGAGATGTAGTGGAGTAAAAGTAAAAGTATTGAAATTTGGAAATACTCAAGGAAAGTACAAATCCCTTGAAATTGCACTTAATACAGTACTCAAGTAAATGCACCTAGTTACTTTCCACCACTGCTGGCCAGGTGTGATCCAGGTACGTACCGTGTGGGGCCTCCCGCCGCGTGGTTGAAGATAGCTGGTATTAATAGAGCCACGTAGGTTGTATGGCACCACGTCCCGAGCACCGTACGCCTTGTATCTCAAACGGAGAACGTTCGTTGGCACCGTTATACGTTTCAGCTCTCAGGGCCTCGTTGTTGCGTCGACGCCATCGAGGTTCCATCTTCAAGCCCCTTGTCCTGAGTTACAGACACTCTATTACCAGCTATCTCCTGATGACTCCATCCATCCTTTGAACCTTCCCTGAAGCATTCATACAGTGAGTCAAACGCTGAGTCATAGCTAGGAGCCATGACTCAGCGTTTTTAACTCACTGTATGAAGTAGATTTAGTCCACTCTGCAGAAGGTCACATGATTAACCTGCAAGACACAGATATATACCAACATTAAATTTAATATATTGTATAATAACAATAATAATAGAAAATACAGTTTTTAAGTAGGCTATAGTGCAGGGGTGATACAACTTTGATGGGGTATAGGGCCACTATATTTCCACACTCACTCCAGAGGGACACATTGCATATTATTGTTACTGTCGGGCAGACGCCTCTTATCTCCATATTTTTACTTTTTTTGTAAATTAAATTCGTCATTCTAGTATGTCACACAAAAGTAGCAAAAAATAGCTGATCTACAAGCTCAAAGCGCGTCGCGATGCGACGCGCTTTGAGCTTGTAGATCAGCTATTTTGGAATTGGAATCCTGACAGTTTTTTTTAAAATTTAATTTCAAACGGATTTGCTTATAATTAAGTTAACTTTATGAACTTAAATACAAACACATTGGATATAAAGGCATTGAACTAATAATATAGACTGGAGTAATTAAAGCGGGTCATGATTGCATGTTTGGAATTGGAACAGCTGAAATCAATAACATATATCACTATTAACCTGCGGGCCGCATTAAGTTAAGGTGAGGGCCGCGTGTGGCCCCCGGGCCACCAGTTGCCCATGTATGCTATAGTGTTAACCCTTTAAGTCCGGGAACGCGTCAGTGTAAACACTTTAACCATTATCTTACACTTTGGCTATTCAAAAATTGCAGATCTACAAGCTCACCGAGTGCGGCGCTATGAGCCTGCATATCTGCTATTTTTTGAAAAATTGTGAACATTTCTGAATTTCTTTTACTCAAATTTTTGCTTCTGGGGGGTCCCTGGAACAAATATACATATCATTTTGGGTGGTCCTTGTTCTTGACATGAAAAAGTTTGATTATAGCAACATAAGTTTTTTTCAAAAAACGTATGATTTAGAACATTGGTTCTCAAAGTGGGGTCCGGGGACCCCCAGGGGTACTTGAGGGGGTTCCAGGGGGTCCCCAGCTAAATGATGGACAGGGACCAAATGGACCCTTATGGGTCTGTAACTCTGAGAGTGTACAAAAGTCTGAGAGTGTACAAATGGAACCAAATGGACCCTAACGGGTCCATTTGGTTCCATTTGTACACTCTCAGAGTTAAATTAACATTGATATTACAATATGAATTGGGGTCCCAGAGACATACATGCCATTAAATGGGGGTCTGTAGCCCTAATGCATGTCAAACTGGGGGTCTTTGAAATTTCAAATGGTTGAAAATCACTGCTAGAGAGCCGTAAAAATCTTCTATTATGGGGGTCCCTGGCTTATCTTTTCAAATGGGGGTCCACGGGCTAATAAATGTCTATTTGGGGGTCCTTGGCACGAAAAAGTTTGAGAACCACTGATTTAGAAGACATTTGTAGAATCCCCCCAGAAGCAAATATTAGTGTTAAAAATGTTCGCTTTAAAAAAACATATTGAAAAATGTGGACACATTTTCAAGTAGTACCATCAACAGTAGCAGATCTACAAGCTTGAAACGTGGCACAAAGCAACATGTTTTGAGCTTGTAGATCTGCTACTTTTGCCATTTTTTTAATCCTGAAAAGTAACAGTTTGGGACATTCCATGGTTTCCTCCCGATAGAGACGATATTATAGTTTCATCTTAGCCTTAGATCAAGACTCAGATTTCTTATCGATTTTGATATCGATATTTAGTTTAGATTACTTATTATCCTGCCTGAGTGTTATTTATCTTATGTAACAATTTAGCTCAGTTTAATCTCTATCCTTAGGCTTTTACATTTGTTTTGTTCTAGATATTTCATGAAAAGTATGAAATTTGAAAAGTGCTGTACAAATAAAATGACATTATTATCATTATCCTATCTTTGACATTCTTAACACTCTCCAAAAATAGTGTTTGTTAGTTGGTTCCATGTTAAAGTCTAAATGTATGTTACTCTAAATATAACGTGTTTATCCCAAAGCCACAGATGTTATCCCACCATACAGACCCTTTATGTTCGGTAATATTCCGCATTATTCGATAAATAAATGTTTCAATCTGGTCTGTCTGAACATCACTGTATATATCATTCAATGGGTGTAAGTGGCGCTGTTGCAGGTGAACGCCGGTATTACACCCCATGTAATCCAGGAAATACAATGACGTTCATCCACAGAGGGGATTAAAACACTTCTTTATTAATCTATACTGAACATTAACTGAACACCAACACCCCGTATGTACGGATAACATCTGTGGCTTTAAGATAATCACTTTATATTTACAATGCATACATAAGTATAGACGCACGAGCCTTAAACACAGAACCACAAACTATTTGGTAAAGTGGCTGTTGCAGCAGGTAAATGTCCATGTAAATGTGGAACTAGAACGGCGTTCAGACGCACACGGGACTAAGACGCGTCTTTATTAAACTCTACGTAATATTACGGAACACAACAGACCCGTATGGACGGGTAACATCCGTGTCTTTGTGTTTAAACACTTTATATGTTGGATTGGGTTCATTTATGAGGATTTATGATCCGTTTAAAACTACCAACAAACATCAGACTCGATCACCATAAATAATACAATCCCTGACGGGCCGTCTTGATCCAAGACTAAAGTAGATTTATAAACACACATGAACATATGGCAGGGTTAGATCTACAAACCCCCACACAGTGAGTGTTTAAACTTTAGATATAAATCAAACATTACCTTCAGCAGAGCGGCGCGACGTGGTGCAAGCTAAAATGTTTGTAAGCAGACGTAGTGCGCTTGCGTCTATTTTAAATACATATTCACATCCGGTTTAAAGCCCCGCCTACTGGATCCGGTGCGTTGAACACGTTCAAACGAACGTCACATGGACAAACCATTTGCGTTTTCTGACCGGATCTTCATCCTGCAGAGTGAATAGATCCCCACAGACTGCTTTTTACTCATCAACACTAAATCATCTTCACCTGTGCAGAGCAGCGGTGTAAAGTAACTAAGTACATGTACTCCTGTACTTACGTACAATTTTGAGGTATTTGTACTTTATTTGAGTATTTTCAATACTTTTACTTCTACTCCACTACATCTCAGAGGCAAATATTGTACTTTTACTTCACCACAATTACTTGAAAGCTTTAGTTACTAGTTACTTTATAGATGTTTAATATGATTACAAAACATGCATTAACCACTACAGTCTTATGCATACTTAGGCTATTTGAAATCTACAAGCTCACAATGCGTTGTGAGCTTAGATCTGCTGTTTTCAAAGCATTTTTACACATTTGGAAACTTGGAAAAAATGGGATATTCTGCAAAATGAGTACTTTTACTTTCAGCACTTAAGTATATTATAATGTGAATACTTTTGTACTTTGCATATGTGAATCGTGTATATTTACATATTTGAATAAATTGTCTATTTAAAACCAGTATGTTTTAAAACAAAAAAAGATCGATTCAATTTAAAATACAGCATCACAATCATTTTAACCACTTTATCCATATTTTATACTTTGGCCATTCAAAAATATCAGATCTACAAGCTCACAGCGCGTCACTTCGAGGCGGCGCAGCGAGCTTGTACATCTGATATTTTTAAAAATGTTTGAAACATCTTGAAAATGTTTGGAACATTTTGAATGATGTTGAATTTCTTAACATAACGTTTCTCTTCTGGGGGTCCCTGGCACTAAATATTTTTTAGATGGGGGCCCCTGGGCCAGGGGGTCCCTAGGGGTCCGTGGCCATAAAGCATACGTTAATGTGGGGGTCTCTACTGATTTATAGCATCCATAACTAGACGCGTCGCAATTCTGGGAAATTGCAAAGTGTGGTTGCGCCGACCGTATCACGACTCGAGGGATACGCCGGGAGGAATACCGTCGGAGGCCGTGCGACGTGCCATTCGAATCGGGTGCCGATCGGATCCTGCCTTCGTGATACGTGCCGTTTTGATTTTAGGAAATAGGCCCCTCCCACTAAATAAATAGGCCCCTCCCACAAATGTAACAGACGTATTGTCACGTCACTCCTGATATCGCTTTTATTTCATTTTGAGAGGACTGATCCCCCCAAAAATCATGTTTTTGCCTCGGTTACATTTTGTGCATTTGTGGCGCCCCCTATGGGTCAAAATGACCCATAGGGGATTTGTTGAGTAAACCATCCTCAACATGTGATTCAAATTTGGGATTCACCGGACGTTTCGTTCGTGATTTCTGGCATTTTTGGTAAAACAGGCCCCTCCCACTAACTTTGGAAGCCATTTACGGACGAACGGCAAAATGCCGTTTGGATATGTTTATCGCATGGGCCCAGAGATCATGTGTACCGATTTTTGACATAAAACATTTGGACAAAATATGTGGGAGGAGGAGCTAAAAGTGTGTTTTGATGAAAATTAAAAATGGCGGAAAATCGATCCTGACACAAATGCGTCATGACCCAAGGAATCTAGGGAAAAAATATTTTTAATTTACGACCTACGGTTCAAGAGTTATAGGCCAAAACGTAAAGTGGGCTGTTATAGCGCCACCATGAGCCCGACTGGTGTAATTTTTTTTTCAATAATTTTGGACTAAATCATGAACCACCCCTCCAAGTCTTGAAACTCTAGCCCTTACGTTTTCTGAGAAATAAATACTTGAATGGGAGTTTTTTCATTTTCCCATTAAAGTGGATGGGGACATTTAATGCACTAATAAATCAATATCAATTAAACTATGAAACCAATCTCTTAGCAAAATACAAGCACACGATTCCCGGTGAAGCCGGTCATTTTGACATATGGCACTAAATTGGGAAAAATAAATTGTGGGAGGAGATGCGGTTCAAAATAAACTGTTATGGCCTCGGAGGATAACAATAGTCTGGTTGCCCTGTTAGGGCAACCACACTAACTAGACGCGTCGCAATTGGCAATTGCAAAGTGTGGTTGCGCCGACGCCGGTCGGGACTCGAGTAATGCGCCGGGAGGAATACCGTCGGAGACTGCGCCAATTACATTGTCACGTCACTCCTGAGATCACTTGCGTTTAATTTTGAGAGGATTGATCCCCCAAAAATCATGTTTTTGCATCAAACGGTTACATTTTGAGCATTTGTGGCGCCCCCTATGGATCAAAGTGGAAATCCTTTTGGGGATTGGTTTAGTATACCACCCTTGACATGTGATTCAAATTTGGGATTGACCGGACGTTTCGTTCGTGATTTTTGGCATTTTTTGTCAAACGGCCCCTCCCGCTAACTTTGGAAGCCATTTACGGACGAACGGTACGGACTATCAAAATGCCGCTTGGATATCTTTATCGCATGGGTCCATAGATCACGTGTACCGATTTGTGTGAGATTTGGAAAAAAATTGTAGGAAAAGGAGCAAAAAGTGTGTTTTGAAGAAAATTCAAAATGCCGGAAAATCTATCCTAACGCAAATGGGCGTGGCCTTTATGGGGAGATGCGTCGTGACCGAAGGAATCCAGGGAAAAATAAAGTCCAAGTCTTGTAACTGTAGCCCTTACGGTTTCCGAGAAAAAAATACTTGAATGGGAGTTTTTGCAATTCCCATTAAAGTGGATGGGGAAATTTAATGCACAAATAAATCAATATCAAAAAAACTATCCTGACGCAAATGGGCGTGGCCTATATGGGGAGATGCGTCGGGACCCAAGGAATCTAGGGAAAAGGAAATTTTGATTTTACGACCTACGGTTCAAGAGTTATAGGCCAAAACGTAAAGTGGGCTGCAACCACACTAATAAATCACAAGTGTGAAGAAACAAGCTTAGTTAGAGAAGAACAGTGGGCAGCAGACAGCAGCACCCCAGAAACACACACGTTTTGTCGCATTCTTAAGCCAATAATTTGATAACCAGCGGAAATATGCTAATGTCTCTGATAGGAGACTCAAAGGAGACTCTTTGTGTCCTACCGGAGCTGCCGTCAGTCTTCAAATTATTGGTTTAGGAATGCGACAAAACAAAAAAATCTCCATGAATTCAAGTCTCCATGGGTTGGGTAATTGCGAACGCGGAAGGAGGCGCGCCGAAGGCGTGCCTCCGCCCAAGTGGAGCTTACTATGAAAGTCTGCTCGGCTTGTGTGTGTGTGTGTGTGTGTGTGTCTGTGTGCAGTGCACTGCCTGGGTGCGGCCGACAGAGGGCGCCAGAGTGCAGCTACAGTCAAAACACAAACACACACACACACACACACACACACACACACACACAGAGTCCGTAAATACACAATATTTTCGAGCTGCGTTCGCTTCCAGCGTTCGCGCGTCTTACTTGTTAATAGGAAAAAAAACATGCTGTATATTTCCTAACATAAGGTACACATTTAAGCCATCTGTTGGAAGTAAGCTGCAGACAGAAGAGTGTATTGTAGGTGGCTGCGGGCCTGGCCGGGTGGGGGTACAATTAGCATTTGTGATCAAGGCTGACACCGTTCCTTTCCTGGCTCTCTACAGTTGCAAATGTGGAGAGCCAGAGAAGGTGGGGTCCCACCTTACAGGGCTGACACACCCACCCATGTACTTTTGTTAGATCTCACTACTATAAATATACTGTAAAATGTAAACTTGGGGTGTGCTAGTCAGGGCCGAAGGGCCGAGGAGGGGAGCTGATCGAGGCTCCCAATGAGAGCTGTTTGTACTCTGTTTGTTCCATGAAATAAATCCGAAGCAACGAACCTCACTATGGAGTGATGTCTCATCCATTCTTCACCATTCATTCACATCTCTGGAACATCAAACTAACTTTACAATATGGCGTTGTTGGCAAACTTCAATAGTGCAGTAAAACCTGTAAGTCTGTGGTTTTAAAGATACCACAAACATTTTGGGGGTGAACTATCCGACCTAACTGTACTATTAACAGTACATCGATGAGTATTGACTTCAGTGCCTAGGCTGGACTTGAACCTGTGGCCCTGATAAAACACATTGGCTGCCATGGACGCAGATCTTACATTTTTTTTTTACATTTTTTTATTTGACCCAAAGACCAAGGAGATATGATTTTTTGAAGATTTAGACTCCCATCCACTTCCTTGTTAACTTAAAACTTAAAAATTCTGTATCTCGGCTCTGAGTACTTTTATTTTTTCATTGAAAAAGTCTGGCAGTCTACTGTAGGAAATAAATAAATAATTCTGGCAGCCAAGAGACCACAGAGGCGTCTACCGACTATCCACTGCCCTACAGCACCTCCACACATTCACACACGCTTCTTTTAGTGTTTTTTAAGTGTAGTTCCTGAATATTAGTCTTCAAAACATGCTTCAGAGTAAAGGAGCACGAAGATGTGAATTTGGGCCCCCCTGGCATAAAATCTGTTCAAATGAGGGTTCTGCAAAATACATATCAAATTTTGGGGTCCTTGATATGAAGGAGTGTGTAAACCACTGTATTGTTCAAAGGAGTAGCCATAGCTGAATGGGTAGAGAGCCTGCCTAAAAAAAACGAAAGTCCTGGGTTCAAATCCTGTGCTAGGCAATGTGATTGTGTCCATGAGAAAGACACTGAGCTCCTAGCTGCTCCTCTGTGTGTAGCAACTGAATTTGTAGCTGGGTAAAACGGAATTTGCCCTGTGGGATCAAATTTGAATTATTATTAGGGGGGGGGGGGGGGTGATGTTGCAATGGTCCATTTTATTCCCCCTAACTGCACAGTGCAGGAGCTTTGAGAGTCTGTTTGCCTCCCTCATCATGTTTTCTATCAATATGTTGGATTCATGTTAAAGGGATAGTTCACCCCCCAAAAAAGGGCTTTTTATAACGATTAGTCACCCCATGGAGACTTGAATTCCTGGATATGTTTTTGTTTGTCGCATTCCTAAGCCAATAATTTGATGACCGGCATCGGTTCCGGTAGGAGACACAAAGAGTCTCCTTTGTGTCTCCTACCGGAACCGCTACCGGTCATAAAATACTTTAAGGAAAACTACCTTGCTTACTGTGAGTCGCTCTGGATTAAGAGCATCTGCTAAATGCCTAAACTGTAAATTGTAGAGAAATAGGAGCAGAACCATGTACAGAGCAAAATGTGGTCTGTCTTGTCATTACAATGACAGTGTAATGGTTCAGTTTTTTTCACCCTAACTGCACAGGACATTTTATGTCTGTTTACATTTATAATGTTAATTTCAGTGATGGAGACAAACCGCACAGACATTCACTGTACTTTAGCACATTTTGTAAAACTTGACTCTGACTTAGTATAGTCTTTTTACAATTATAGCTGGCATGGAAGATGCAACTGGGAATGTAATAATTAGCTAAGAATGTGATACTTAACCCACCTTTTAGAATTTAGATGGAGAGTGAAAAAGTTCTTTAGGAGTTTTGAACCCTTAACAACCGGTTTATAAATCACTGATTTATCTCACATGCTAGCCCCTTTACTGTTACTGAGTACAACTGCCTTAGAATCACTGCTGATGATGTGGCCATGGCTGAATGGTTAGAGAGCCTACCTGTCAAGCCATAAATCCCTGGTTCGATCCCAGGCCTCAACAATGTGTCAAAGTGTCCCTGAACAAGACACTTAAAAGAATAGCTCACCCAAAAAATACTTATTTTCTATCAATTACACACTCCATGAAGCCTTGAATTCCTGGAGATTTGTTTTGTTTTTGACACATTCCTGAGCACAGACTCAGACATATGCCACGTAGGTGTGAGGGTAGCGTAGCGGCCAGAACCTGAGTCTGGTAGAACATAATCACGATTCAAAGAACCACTTTCAGCACTATTTAGCACCATTTTTGTTTGGTGTGACATATGATCTACAGCCTGTAGATCATGTGTTTACCTGTAGACTACAGGTAAACACATTTGAACATGAAGTTGATGATCAAAGTGACAGCTTCTGTAACCTAAATGACTACATAGATGGTGAAGATGGTAGAGTGTCCTTGAACTTTGACCTCCAAATTCCAATCAGTTCATCCTTGAGTCCAAGTGGACATTTGTGCCAGATGTAATGACATTATACCCTCCAGTGGTCACACTCACAGTGACCGTGATCTTTGACCATCAAAATCTTCACTTTGTATATTGTACTACCCGAAAACATTATACCATCGACCACGTCTGTCACCGGCAGAGGAATACAAATTGTGTCCATGTAGGGCCGGGGTCTTCAAGGTTTGTCAGGCCAAGGACCCCTTAGCTGAGAGAGAGATGAAGCAGAGACCGCCCCACTACATATTGTATAAAATTGTGTTGCAGATTCATCTTTTTCATAGATTTCATAGATTGCTTCATAGACATGTTTGACAGAACTATCATGTTGGATTCATGTTAAAGTGTATTTTTCAGACATTTAACCACTTAAAGCCTCAACACAAAGTGAACTTGACCTTTCACTCTCTACTTGATCAGCTCTTTTTTCCCTCTACACTAAACCTTTTTGCAGAAAATAGCCAATCTCCAAGCTTGTAGAGGCATTGTAAGCTTGTAGAGCTGCTATTGTTTTGCCTCAAGTTCTGTATAACTCTGAGGACCCCCTAAGGGTCCCCTGTTGAAGACCCCTAATGTACTGTAGGGTATTCGAGTTGGCTAATTATGTGCTATCTCAAAGTAAGACCAGTCCCACTATAGATAACCATCCCATCACACACATTATATCTGTTGTTGACATAAGACTTGGCAACACACAGGTGGTGGTAGGAAAGCAGATGTGTACTGCTAGGGAAACAGTGCCTTGCACACAGCCAGAAACAGACATGCACTTAGAAGGAATATGGGGAGGTAGGCAGCAAGGGGGAACAAGCATGTGCTACTACATGTCTGACAGTCGGCACAGCAAATGGCTTTGAAAGCAAGTATGGCTACATTAAAGAGAAAAGAATGTACCAGAAATTTGCTTAAATTGTTTTTGTTTTCATTTAGATCATTAGATATTTGGTTGTTAGGCTTTAATATTCATACCGGTAGACTACCGGTAGTTACTTTTTAATTTCCCACACTGCTGTTTTCCCCCTTCACCTTTACTGGTTCATCTGCTAGTGAGGAACTTTACCAGGAGCATGTTGCATGAGCGGAAGAACACCCTACTCTTCAGTTCAACATTCCCTGCTAACCTGTAGGCCATTGTTTTTCTGAGGATGGCTGGGCAAGAAGAGTGCTTGTGTTCGTCAACATCCTACATATGTGCCATGATGTTTCACAACAAATGCACAACTTCATTCAGGCACGCATCATGAGCCTCGAGGCCTCGCTGTTGCCATGCCTGCGAACCGTTTGGCAAGCGGGTGTCTACAAACAGCTGATGGCGTTGCACATCAACAAGCACACCGGCTGAGTTGGCAAGCCATGGTGGAGGAACAGGTTATCACATGAAGCTTCCGACCATCCCCCCCCCCCCATCTCAGCCAATAACAGGCCATCTCAGCTGAAGTCTTTCACAGCTATCCTGGGGAAAAAAACAATAGTGCCACTGTGACCCGTAGGAGCTACTGGTGAGGCAACGGATTGCCCTCCCCGTCCAGGCTCCCTCCAGCAAACATTGCCATTATACACGTGTGGACGCCCAGCCAAGCCGAAGTCACAGCGGAGGATTCAATCCCAGTCTACTCTCCACGGTGGTGGAAAAGACAGTTTACCTCTGCGTAACCCAAGCGCTGTTATGGTTAATTTTGATATGAATTCCAATAAAGCCATTTTTATTAATTATTTGTTCCCCTCAAACATCCACACTGAACTATAGATTTACCACATAGGCCTAATGTTAAACACCTAATGTTAAACACATTCTCTTCATGAATGCATGTTATTAGGTGGATTAGATCTACAATATTTCGGTCCATTTAAAACGGATCTAAAATAGATTTGTACAGTAACTCCACCTAACGGTAGCTTGGTGGTATTGCAGCTCAAAACCCAAATTCCACAAAACAAAATACAACAGGAAGGCAGTGAAAACGTGTGCAATATCATGTTTAATATTAACGACCCACCACTCTAACACATCCAACAATTAAACTCTTTTGAAAAAAACTGTACAAAAAGCTGTTTTTAGAAAGTTCATATCAAGCCTTTTATTTGGTATACAGATATTCATATATTTATACAGTATATATATATATAGATATATATGTATAGATATATGTATAGAACACATGTGCCACTGCAAAGTCACAGACAAACTCATCTTTGATAAAACAGTAAAGGAAATAAAAATATATAATGCGCTTAACTTCAAAGTTGTACAGTGAAGCGTGCTGTCGTAAATGATAATCAAAAACGGAATGATGAGGTAACTGCCAGGCAGGAAAAACAATTGCTTATAATAATGGTCAATCAGTAATAATACTAATAAATGATCAATTAAAACGGAAACAGATTGATCAGGCCTCCAAGCGGCAGCATGGAGCCTTAGTGTCATAAACTAAATTAAAAAGGAGAAAAGTGTATTACATATATACACACACACACACATATTAGGCATACATACATACAGTGCATACATGTACAAACAGTAAGTACAATCAGTCACCCATGAGAACAAAAAGTCAGACATTCATTACTCTTGTCTGATACATAACAGAAACTCAGGCATGCTCTGGGACAGCACAGATTGATCACTCTCGCACACATACACAGTCATACCGTAGGCATGTACCGAAGCCCAGGGTTACGTAAACAATGCCTGCACACACACACACACACACACACACACACACACACACACACACACACACACACACACACACACACACACACACACACACACACACACACACACACACACACGTCTATGTCAGAGGGTGGGTCAATCTGAGGGACATTCAGAGCTGAGGGGAGATGTAAGGAGGGCTTTGAGGGGGGGTTCACAGAAGAAAAAAAACGGGCATGACAGAAAGCATATATGGAAGAAATAAAAGAGGAATACACAGATGAGGCAATACTAGAATTAAGAGAATTAATGACAACGGGAAGGAGGGAGGGGGAAAAAGTGCTACTGGATGAAAGAGTGTGTGCGTGCGCAATCTGCGCATGTCCTCATGCGTGTTAACACGGGGGGGCAGTGCTAGAACAGTTTGACGGACAGTAAGGAGTGTCTACAATAATCCCCTTTGTGGTCACTCTGAATCTCTCTGGACCTCCGAGGCGTCGGCTCGGCAGATGGGACACGTCCTGTTAGCCTGAAGAGATGGATAGAGCACAGGAGGAGGCTTCATGTTAGGCACATTTTCACAGTTGCAATATGGGGGGGGCTAGTCAATTCATTGCTTCAGTGGCACGAGAGAGAACTTCCAATCCTCCTACGGTGCAATAGTATTGCAGTCAAAAATGTTATGGGCATTTAGCTGATAACACAAAATAGTTATCGATTCCCTTATTCATATTTTCACTACAGTATTTAGCTCATTGGGTATTTTATTGTAGTGCTTATTTGTGATTCCAAAGTCCCATAAAACTAATTACTCTAAGTGAATAAAACAACTGCTCTAACAATTTTTCCAGTGGTATCCCTCGCTGAGCATTGGGGAAAAGCTTAGCACCCAACTCGCACATCATTTAATTAAGCTGTGATTAAAATAACTACCATTCAGTGTCCTATCATGAAGTGCCACGTTAATGTAATTTGTGAACAATAGCTATATTCCAACAGCATTTTCAGTGGATAATCAAGTGTGTCAAGGCATTATTCCCAGGGCTTATTATCCATTGTCATTCTGGGCTTCAGGAGGGGTTATTATAAACTTTCTCTGTGGTGAATCCCAGGA
The DNA here is from genome assembly GCF_963454915.1 of Gymnoscopelus microlampas. Classification (NCBI taxonomy): domain Eukaryota; kingdom Metazoa; phylum Chordata; class Actinopteri; order Myctophiformes; family Myctophidae; genus Gymnoscopelus; species Gymnoscopelus microlampas. Next base: position 25,358,604 of record NC_139955.1, read on the forward strand.
CTCTTACATCCTTCATATTGTGTGGCTTCAATCAAGGCAAAAAGCTGCGAGAGTAAGTCAAACTGTTGAAGAGAAATGAAATGTGTTCTCTAATCCAGAGGTTCCCAACCATCGGGCCGCGGACGGGTGCCGGTCCGTGGGACACGTACCACAGGGCCGTGAGAAGGCGGCCGGAAATTCTTAGTTTATGGATTGTACAAATATACGCAGGCAACGTTGAGTTTTCAACACAGAAAAGTTGAGTCAACAATCCTGTGACATCACTGACGAATCCTTGGTATCTTGATCCTAGTCTCAACGAGCATCGAGCAGCGTCGCTACTACTTTATTTTATTTTCACGCTTGCACTACTGAAACACCAGCAGGTTATTATTTCATGTCAACATTCAATTAAAACTAGACAAACACTTTAACATAGTACATAACCCAGGTAAAGTGATGCATCACTCTGCCAGTTTAAATAGTTTTCCACCTGTCGAAAGTCATTTCTGATACAGACATAACCTTTTGTAATCATCCTATCCTTGTGGATATAGCTCTATTTAAGTCAATGATATAACATGATGTAGTGATATAATAATATAAATAGCAGTCAACTGTGTTTTGATACGATTGGGTTTCACACTGTGATATATATATTAATATCTGAATAGAGAAGAAGAAAAAAAGACTTCATTATGTTTTGACCTTGCGGTCAAAAAAGTGTAGAGGAGTCAAATGCTTGATATGTCTCAACCTTGACTGAAGCCTGAATTAAGAATTACAGAGAGCAGGCGTAAGTCAGCAGACTACACCGTGGCCACCTGAATGAACTCACCCTGAGCCACTTGTCGACACATTTGCCATGGAACTCATGGCTACAGGGCAGGACTCTCAGGAGCTGGCGAGACTCAAAGTCACTCATACACACCACGCACCTGCAAGATACAAAAGTAATCTTAGTGCAAGATAGAATGGCTAAAGCTACATGCATAATCATGTTTTGTGAATGACTGATTATAGTAGTTTATGTTTAAGTCAATGCTCACTGTAGAATCATCATATAGACAAAGCAACACTTCATTTTCATTTCAAATATTTTCTTTTACATGCTGTCCTTTAAAGTACAAGATGCTAACACAAGATACAAAAAGTAACTTTTGATCACCAAGTTCCCAAGAAGTACTAGTTAATTGTAATCATGAAATAATCCTAATTATTTTAGCCATCTGCAGCCCTAAACCAGATGTTCCAATAACTACTACATCACGTTTTCCCCCCAAATTACTGCGTGGTGTCAGTCTAAATGGAAGTCCACCAAGCTAAGCCATATCGGCAATCCCGTTTCTACATTCCCACTAAAAGCAGCTCAGGCAACTTATGTACCAATATGGGATTTATACCTAATTCCAATAAAGCAGTACTCACAGTGTTTGTTCTGACTGGTGGTTATTGGGATTGAACCGATAGGAAGGCAGCTGTTCAATGTCTCCCTTGGTCAGGCCTCTGAGTTTGGCCTCTCCCAGGCGCTCAGCCAGGTTTAAGAGAGCCTGTATGACATGTAACAAAATAACAAGGCTCAGATTTCTGTCTTCAATGCACAAATAGGAAAAAGAGTGGGACACACATAGATTAACAGGTCAAACCTCATAATTTTCCACCTCTCCATCGTCCACATCAAGCTCTAGACTGATCGCTGGACCTGTGGGCTGGACTGGCAGCATTGAACTGAGGGAAAGTTTAACAAGTGGAAGTTATGAAATTGCATTTACCCAAGCGATAAGTTAACAAACTGTATAGAGTGAGACACTGTTTATTGGTCACACAACTAGAAACATTGTGGGACGTAGTATATAGAAGAAAGACAACTCATTTTATCTTTGGTACATCTAGGTTGTTGTTGTTGTTAACTATTGTCTTTGTAAGACAATTTTCAAACCAGTAATCTACTTACAGGAAGTAAGGCAGGAAGCTGGGGTGGTAAGGCGAAGGTGGCAGTGGTTGCTGTGAGCGGTAACGGCGCCCTGGGATCCGCCGAGGCATGAAGTTTGGATAGGACTGATGAAAAATAATTAGATCGGTTCACTAAACTTGGCAGGTACATTTTAAAAACATGTTCTCCGTTTTAAGAAGGTGAAAAGAATGCATCACTACCCATAATCAGAGACCCAACATCCTAGAGAAAACAAAATACGGTCACTCACCACACCAAAGAACTCCTGTGGTAGAGGATCATGGGAGAGGAAGTGAAGCTGTGTGGAGTGTGGGGTGAGGGCTGGGTGGGCGGTTGGGGGGTAGTGGAGCCCTGCCCCCAAAGACAGGTGCTCTCCTAGCAGCTCCACATCATTCTCTATCCTCTGTAATGGCTGGTGTGGGGGGGCATTCAGGGATACAGGAGAGGACAGAAAGGACCGTTATTGTTTTATGATGTCACCCAGGGTGGCACACACCCCAGTCTCTCCTGTGTACAGTGAAGGGAATAAAATGCAATTCTGCAAATCACGCAACAAATAAGGTGTGGAGGAAGTCTTATGCACAAAGGATCACTTTCATAGCGGCGTCCCTATTATGGGCACCTCATTATTGGTTAAGATTTTTTTTTTTTTTTTACTCTGTGCACCAAAAATAGCAGATCTAACTTTTAGTTCTGTCATTTTCAGTGCGCGATACTGGCGCACAACTAAATGCAAGTCAGGCTTTATGTGCATCCCTTTACTCACCGAGCGAGCCTGCTGTGTAGGATAGTGGCCAAACTGTCCAGGCTGTGGGAGGTGAGCCGGGTGGTGGGAGAGGTGAGGGGGAGGATGGGGGAGGTGTGGAGGCAGGAGGAAGGCCGGGTCACTGGAGAGCAGTGAGGGGAAGGGGTAGGGCATGGGCAGGTGCTGCACAGAGCAGGTCTGCAGAACCTGAGGGGAAGATCACAAGAACAGGGAGGGAAACATTTTAGCATAATGTTTTATGTACTGAATATCATGTGCATGTCACAATTAAAAAAGGGGTCAGGACACCCAAAACCACTTTTTATGTTAACAGATATAAATTAGTTGCTTGTGACAGGGAACAATATTCTAAGAAAATGTCTTCATAGTTTTGTGCATAGGTAGCTTGCTGCTACTTTTGGAGCTAAATCTGCAGTTTTCCTGTTCCTGGGCTGAAAAGAATTTGGCGCAACTCATTACCATTTGGCTCACTCTGAACCACCGTCCGCAGTGACGTAGAAATATTGAATTAATATTCATGTTTTTATTGATGGGGCGTGGTTTCACCATTCTTACAGGGTCCGACAAGCTGGCTTTGTCAGCAGCGCTGCATACATCACTCACATTTCCTGATTGTAGCAGTTCGTGCTAAAACCATAGGCTGGTAGGCTACAAAGAGACTCCTCGAATTTATGACATCTTGCGTTTGAACAGAGAAGCGTAATCTAGGCAGAGCAGCAGTAACGGCGCTATAAATCAGCAGGGTTGCAAAACCGACTTCAAAGCGAGTCAGAGCTCTGCTTCGAACCACGGAGGCCAACAGCTGCCTCTGCCAAGGAGCGGAGTAGCTCAACAGACAGAACAGCACAGAAACAGTGGTCGTTCGTCTCTGGCAGGTTGTTTGTAAAACATTGATATATTTTAGGTAGTTATAGGCCCTGTAGTTGCTCAGTCTTTCACCCTCAACTGCTGGTTTAAAAACGTTCATATCAGAATTCGCATCTTTCTCCATATAGGGGTGGGTGTCCTGAACCTTTAACCCGTTAAGACCTGGAACGCATCTGTGTCATTTTAAGATTTCTTTGGCTATTCAAAAATAGCAGATCTACAAGCTCATAGCGCGAGTGCCGCGCTACGAGCTTGTAGATCTGCTATTTTTGAAAAATCTTGACAATTTGTGCAAATCTTTGAATATACATTTTTAAAGCGAACATTTGTAACTAAAATCTTTGGTTCTGGGGGTCCCTGGAACAAAATATTTTGAGATGGGGGTCCACGGCCAAATACATATCATTTTGGGGGTCCTTGCCATGAAAAGGTTTGAGCACCACTGACATAGCAACATGCGTTTTTTTTCAAAAAACTGTCATCTGACATTTTGTAGAATCGGCCCCAGGTCTTAATGGGTTAAATACAGATACCATTATCATCAAAAAGAAGAAAATGCAAATGCAAGATCCCTTCAAACCAAGTGCTTAAGTGATATGTAAGACAGTAAAGGACTAATAATTCTTAAATAATAAAGAAGACAATCAACTCTGTTTGGTATGGACTGAGAGTCTTTCATACACAGAACTCACAGGGGGAGGGACACTGCACACTGGGTAGTGTTGTCCACTGAAGACCACTGAGCATGCTGGGAGCTGCTGTGGTGCAGAGCGAGGCGGTAGGCCGGGCGGCGCCCCCGGAGGAGAGACTGAGTATGACACTGGAGCTGAACCCTAAATAAATAAATGAGTTGAGGTTAAAACATATCCAATGAGATGCTTAATTCAATGGCCATGCCACACGCATGGGACAATGTAAGTTGCATAATCTTCAAATATAGGCTATATTGTATAGTCAATTCAATTCTTATTCATAAACATACAGTGACATGGCTTCATCCTGTCTAGTTGTACTGACCTGCTCGTGAAGGTCTAGCACCATGCTGGTCTGTTGCTGGGGCGGGTGAGGGTGAGATGGGTGAGGATGCTGTGGATGGGCCGCTGGATGCAGCAGTCTGGGGGACAGGTTTGGGGGTTGGTGGAGGGGCCTGGGGGAGAGGTTTGGCGGGTGGTAGCCGGGGCGCTCTTCGGGGCCGGGAGGCCCCGGCCCCCGGGTAGACTGCTGGCTGTAGGGGGGGTAGCTCTGGGGAGGAGCCTGGTGATGGTAGTTCTCGTCCTGGTGGCCGGAGGACGGGCCGTGGTGAGGATGTAGGTGGTGATGGTGGTGGTGGTGCGGGTTGAGGTGGTGGTGGTGGCCACTGTTGTTGTTGTTGTAGTGGTGGTGGTTGTTGTGGGGATGGTGGTGGTGACGGGTCAGGCGGTCTCTGCGGCCACGTTGGCGTCTCATTGGAGGACTACAGTAGGGGGAAAATGGGGAATGAAACACAAACTGATCAACAGCAAATGAGTTAACGTTAATGATCCACACATGACATGCCTATGCATCACTGAGTGCGTTTACATCCATACCAAAGTGAGTATTTCAAAGACACTTGAGTATTTCTTTGTTGATTTGGTGACTAGGAAAATACCTTCATAATCTATAGAATGATGCCCCCCCCCCACACACACACACACACACACACACACAGTTACCTGCGACGGTTACGAACAGGTGTGTGACATCTCTCTGGCATGTAGTGAGGGTGTGGCCTACGACTGGGGGGCAGTTCCCATGGGCGAATGGGAGAGGAGGGAGTAGAAGGAGGCCCAGAGCTTAGGTCTAACATGGACTGCTGAGAAAGACGTTGCCTTTTTGGACTTGGACTGTCTTCCATCTGTGTGGAAACATGAATGAAGACGAAAACAAAGTATGACCAACTATCTATACAGCCAATTTAGTCTTGGTGAGAACTAAAATACAGCTTGAGAAAACACCAGGTCACAAAGCAGAGCCAGTTACATCCTTACCTTGTCCCGATCCTCGTTACACACATTATCTGGGTGGAAGTGGAGTACTCCCCCTGCAGGCCACAGAGAAAATAACAGCATCCTTTCAGACTGGGCTCAGCAAAACAAAAACATCACAAGACACATGTACTGTAATGGACAGGCAAACAGCAACAAAACAGCAATAATATGCCTACACACACACAAACGTATGTTTGGGGATGATTTTGCCAATAAATGCCTATGTTATGTTATACAATGAAAGGTTAGGTGGCCTGCCCCACACTATACACTAAGCCTCCAATTTTAACTAGAAAAAGGCCACGCTTCTACAGCAATAACAAAAAGGTGGGCTTGTGTTCAGACCACAATGCTAATTATGGCGGTGTCCAGTGCCCCCCCATTCTCAACTTGAGTCTGGCTTGATGTAGGCCTTTTGAACTTCCTGCTTCAGACGAGCAGACAAGAGAGGAAGTCATCTCTGGAAGATGTCACCCTACCCTAGACTCATCTTCTCCAGCTCTCACACACAAATCATTCCCTCTGATCTCACATGAAAACCACGTCCTCTTTGGCAATGCACTCGCTACATGCTGCTCATACCGACTTGTGCGTGCACATACACACAGTTACCTCTTTGTCAAGCACATTTACCCCTTTGGGGCATCTCTTTGGTTCAGCAAGCTAAGGCTCATCCCCACAAAGTTGAAGCCAGCTCATGGCCCCCATTGCAAATCACCCCTTTTCTCTGCAAGCTTTTCTATTTCTCTCCATGGCATCATAAACAGAGACAAACAGTCCAGAGATAGCTGGGAAATTGTAATCTTCTCAAGTGCTGAAAGCCGTGAAAGAGTTGTGAACAAAACATCTAACACCTTTCACAAATTCACAGCCCCTTATAATACAATAATGCCGTAGAATTATCTTAAAAACATGCAATCCTGTCCCAGTTTGCCAGTCTAAGTGTGCACTACTGCATGCAACAGGCACACAGCTCAAGAGGAATATCCTTGATTCAGCAGACAGAGTTGCCTTTTAAACATTGATGAAAACTTAAAACTCCAAAAACCCACCCAGTTCTTTGACTTTCTACCCCTTCCTCAAAAACAACAGATCTGAGTGCTCCAAGCCTTTCTTCTCTTTGTGACACCACTCCGGAGCCCTGTGAGGTCTGCAGAGAATGACAGCTCAAAGACAACCAGCTAGTGGCTGCAGAGAACAGAGAGGGCACGCAGGGCTGGCTGACTGATTAAGGCCCATACATAGTGTCCGTAAGACCCATGGGCAGATAACAGGAGCGGAAGGGAGACAAATTTGCCGACTGAACTCAACCCGACGTGCATTCACCATACGTTCGCCAAAAGTACCCGTGGCGACCTTTGTCAACTATAGGAACAGTAGTGAGAAAAAGGTTCTTCAAGTAACTGAACACCAACATGACAACAACAAGATTCGAAGAACAACTTTGCGAAGTAGTTTGTGGATATCGTGGATATGTCACTTAAGCTGTCTGACTGGCTATCTGAAGCTCAGGCAGGGAAGAACAGTGTAGATATACTGGTAGCCTTATCTTTGCTCCTCCGTTATCAGATTGAGGGGTGCTGGACCTCAGACACCTGTGTGTGTGTGTGTGTGTGTGTGTGTGTGTAGTAGTTGTACTCAAGGTTTAGTTTATTCAGATCCCCATTAGCTGCTAGAATTATAACAGCTATTTGTTCAGTGGTCCATAGATATAAACACACAATACAAACACGGTACCAGCACAGTACAAATAAGTCAGTAGTAGTTGCCCAAAATAATTAGGCCTAACTGCCAAGTGCTAAGCTATTCATGCCAAATGGAAACATTACTATTACTGTTACAGCTAGGCTAGTTAAAAACATGCCACAGGGTTTGTTTATGCTGTGAAGGGAAGGGCTGAGCAGTAGAGAGAAATAAAAGTAGGTAACAGAGCTGAAGATGAGGGGACATTTTCAGCATCTTCAAATACAGTGCTGGCACATTCCTCTGTGATGTTTAAAGGCATAAAATGCTGAGCTGCACAAACATAAACAAGGACACAGACAGGAAATCTAATGCATTAAAATAGGCACACCCATATCCCACATGCACGCCTAAATCTAACATATTAACATATTAAGACACACGTGTACACACAGGGTTTGGAGAAGAGGAATCTGTAGAAGATCACACAGTTGGAAGACGCTGCTTTTAAGTGATACTGTCATACACACAAATCTCTGTCTCAGTTTGGACACCCGCACAGCAAAATCCTCAGTGTCAATTTAACTCTGGGACTGTAAAAAATGAGTCCAGTTAAATTAGCCCAAAGGATTTTACTGTGCAGTGTGTGTGTGCATGCATGTGTATGTGCTGAATGTGTGTATTCCCTGTATGTGGGTTATTTTCGGTCTGGATGGCAGCAGCGTCGCTATTACAAGAGATGGCTCCATTAAAAGACTATTCATTCATTCATTCTTAGCAGAGGGGTTTTTGCTTTTGCCTTTGGGGGAATTCTACTCTGGTATAATAGCATGGTTCTTCAGTGTTTTTCCAGAAGTTAGCCATGTATGACTTGATGAACACTACTACTGGACAGTGATACAGTTGACTTGACAGCATTAAAGTATTAAGTAAATAAACAACCAATAAACAATATATTTAATGCTTATTCCTAGAAAATCCTTCTCGATACGGAATCATATCACCATATAAAAGGTTTTAGAGTGGTGACTGTTTTTTTTTGTGGAACTAGAGTTTGGGGCGCTACTTACACCTACATCGCACTGCCCAACCAATATGCCCATAGAGAGATCTCTCTGCATCTGTCAGTCCTTGTCCCTTTTATGCCCACATATGGAGATCGCTGATGTCATCAATATATGCCAAAATATGGGCATGCCCCCTTTTGTGCCCATATATGGAGCTGACCAAATAAATGAAAGGAGTAATAGAAAAACCATGGCACCCTCAGGCATTAGGACATGGGGCCGTGATTTTTTATATATTTTTAAGTCATTTTAGTAATTTTATTTTATTTTAAAGTGAAATACCCCTTTAAGACAATTTTAATATAAGATCATTTGAAAACATGGAAAACACTCCTGTACTTTTTAAGTCACTCTACAATTTAAGCATTTATGTGCTTATCCAGTCTGCTATACACAGCAATAAGCAATCAGCTCACTATGAGATTTTATAATAGCTTTACCTAATCTTCAAATTTACAGACATGTTTGTGTAACATTATAGATATTAAGATATTCTGGTGAGCAAGGCTGCAATTAAGTCACCCGAGTTTATAATGGCAGCTATTGACATTAGACACCTATTCTATAGCCAAATGTTTAGAGTGTCCAGCCGTTTCATTGCAATTGCCAACTACACACTTGTTTATGTTATTTATTTATTTTTGCAATACCAGGACTACTTCAGTAATAACATTTGCAGTCCTCAGCACCTATATCGGAGAATACTGGGGAGGGACCACCTGCACTGTGCATTTTCACATCTACAAATTGTAGTACACAGTTATAAATATTAGCTACTACACATGGGTAATAATGCAAGTTACCTGCCTTTAAAAAAAAGGGCACTACAACACCTGACGCCTGGCTGTTCGACCAACAGCTGGCAGAGACAGGACCCAGCCTTTTTATTTACATTGTCTAAATGGCTGTTAAACCGCCAACGGTCTGCTTCCATCCCCCGAGGGCTGTGTGTGTGTGCATTTTGTGATGGCGAATCTCTAGATTAGTATAAGTGAGGCATCGGGCCCTGTTTGCTTACCGGCTCCAGGGTGTCTGTGAGCTCCGTGCGAGGAGTGCCGCTGTGCCCCGGCCGGCAGGTAGCTCCCCTGGCTATGCTGCTGCTGGCTCTCCGGGTAGCTCCGACCTCCGTGGTGCGGCGCCCACCCGGGGTTGCCCTGCTGCTGCTGCGGGTAGTTCACCCCTCCGCTGGCGCTCATCATGTTCCCGTTACCGACGGCGTTCGTGCCGTTGCCTCCACCACTGCCGTTCACGCTAAAATGGTAAAAGCCAGACCGTGACCGCGATCGAGTCCTCGGGGGGTCCATGGCTGAGGAGGGCGGTGGTGGCTGGACCTAATGAAGGCAGGCTTGGTAGTACCGTGAGGAATGTCTCTCTCGTCGAGCAGAATCTCCGCGTCTCGAGTCTTTTTACCCTCCCACCCGCTCTATCGGCTTATTTTTCTTAGTGTCTTCTTTGGCATTTAAAGTGGTTTAGTTGTGATATGGGATGGATGATCTCTTCAGATTCAGAACAGCGCAGCCTTCTCCTGTCGCACAGCCATCTGCATCGACCGCTTCGCAACCAGGGGGAGGTTCACGTCAATCCTCGGTAAAAGGGGGATTACTATTTCCCCTGGCGTAAATATATAATAAACGTTATAATCATATGCGACATGTACAATGATTTCCCAATCAAAGCAGCGTTTTATGCTGGCTATGTACTTTAAACTCATCAACGTCGGTGGTTGCCAGAACAACAGCTGAGCAGCAGGTCTCAGGTTCTCTATTGTCCTTTCAGAGCAGAGCCCAGTGGCTTGGCTTTCTTTCCCACGGTTCAATAAAGTAGTTTTTCTCTCGCGTGTTGCTCCAGTAACGTTAGATGTTTCCCCTGCACGAGTGAACAAATAATGGCATAGTGTGGTGTACAAGCTAAGTGAAATACACGAAAGCCCAAGATTCCCTACTTAAAAAACAAAACAAAAAAAAATAACTCCCTTCAACACAGCAGCACAACTCGAGCCAGCAAGATGGCTAAAAAAAAAACCTGTGTCGACTGCTGCTGGCAAACTACACACAGGACAAGCTAAACTAGATAGCTATCCAGAAAACAAACACTCTCATTAACCCAAGTCCCTAAGTAGATTACCAGTAAAGATCCTATAGGCAGTGGACTGCTGATAGTACCGTTAGTAGTGTGGTGGTGGTAGCTACTAGCTCACTGCTAACAACAGGAAGCTGCAGGCGGACGGCAGGGAAAACAAGTCCAGCCCTGGCGACATTACAGCGAGTACATTTCGCTCAAAACAAAGATAGTCACGAAATTAAGCGGCGCTCACGTCAAAATAAAGTCGAAATGAGCAATTAAATACCTTCTATTTAAAGTACACAGTGTTCGTCCAACATACATAGCCCCCCTCGTACACTCATTAGAAATGGAGTGTTTTTCTCCAGTTCTCTAGTCAGCGGGGAGCGTAGTGAAGATCAATCAATGGGACTTTCACATCTCCGCACAGACACTTTAGTCGAGCCCAGAGAACAGCGATAGGGTTGCCATGTCCGCGTATTATAAGCAACTTTGGCCTTGTTTTTCTGTCAAGTCGCTTGTAAATTTTGGTTAGTTGCGGGTTGCAGTTTTTTGGGCTTGCTTCTAAAGTGTAGTTGCTTATTAAGGCTTGCCTCCCCAAAAAAATATTATTTAAACCCAGTGGTTCTCAAATATTTTCATGAAAATGTTTTGTGCCAGGGAGCATTTGTGTTGTTTATATGTTTCGAAATAATATTCAAAATATTCCACATTTTATTGCAAGAGTTTTAGAAAATAGCAGATCTACTTGTAGATCGGCCTATGTTTAAAGCGCTCATGTGGCCTAAATTGCTTCTTTTGGGCTTGTTTTCGTAGACCTGGTTGGTTCTCTCACAAAACCTGGCAACACTGAACAGCGACCGTTGTCACAACACCAGCTCTGCTTGTTGTGAACAAATCACAAGAGCGCATGTTATTCAATAAACTGCTAAATTGTTTGACGCTAAGATACGGTTTAACATGTGATTGATTATAAATGATCACGATTGGATCACGATTCTAAACCGACTACTTTCGCCTGGCAGACGACAGACAGGCAGCCAGGCTCATTAATAATTAAGCATCTTTATCCTTTTCTTTTCTTTTTTCCCCCACAATCAGAAATACTATAACCCTATGCCTTGAGGCTGTTTTTTTTTAACCCGTTTTGGCAAAAGTAGCAACAGCTACGATGACGGCAATCTAAGATGAAACATTACATTTGTCCATAATAAACAGTTATTATTTTCACGTATCAGATACCATCTCATTTGATTGTTCATGTTTTAATCACCTTGCATTGTTTTTCAGCAATATATAGTAAGATTTTGGCCCACGCACCAACAAGTAGGCTACTCCTGGCTAACCATTTCCATCCTTGTTTTTAACTCTGTTTCCATCACACAAAAACATTGTTACAGTTTGCTGCACAGAGGGCTCTTAGAACAACACTCTACTAAATGTAAAAATCGTCATAATTTTTATACCAATGCGCGCGCGCGCGCACACACACACACACACACACACACACACACACACACACACACACACACACACACACACACACACACACACACACACACACACACACACACACACACACACACACACACACACACACACACACACACACACACACACACACACACACACACACACACAGTTGCAATCTGGAACTTCTTTTGTGAATAAAATGTTACTTTGACCAATCAAAGTAATAGAAAATGGTCTTTTTTTTAAAGGGTTCCAAACAGCAGATCTACAAGCTTGTGATGTGTTGTAAGCTTGTAGATCAACTATTTTCAAATAGCCTAAGTATAAAATAGGATTTAATTGTTTAATTTATGTTTTGTAAGAACAATCTAAATCTGAAAGTAAATATTTGCCTCTGAGATCATGTAGTGGAGTACAAGTATAAAGTATTAAAATAGGGCAATACTCAATGAAAGTAAAAGTACCTCAAAACTGTACTTAAGTACAGTACTTGAGTAAATGTTACTTTAGTTACATTCCATCACTGACACAAGCCGCTAAAAAGTTTCAATGCCCCCCATGGCATAGATTCTACAATTTCTCGAACTCCAGTGAAGGTAGGCAACACCAGAGCCATTCAAGAAAAGATAATTCCTCATTTGGTGTTTGATAATGTGATGGAAGAGCACAAACACACATCAGTTCAAAAGTCTACCATAGGTGTTCAGTTGGATTGACCGTCTCTTTCAGTCACTTACATCGTGTTCTTTTACCATCTTCATCCAAAATCAAAGTCAACTGGGCCTGCTCAGAATTTTAATAAATGCCACAGATGCTAACTGTTCAATTGTATCATGCAGTACACCTGTATGGAAGCATCTGCATTTGTTATGTTTCTCCAATAATTTATTCAACCTTATCCTTAATTTATTTGTTACCCATCTGATATTGTGTATATATATAGTATACTGTATATACTGTACACAGTATAGCTTTCTTTCAAATTTTAAATGAATTCCAATTCAACAGAACAAGTTTGAAGCCTATTCCGCTAGTCATGACCATGTGCTCATTGATATTTCCTGTGGTGACGCAGCCTATGTTTAGGGGAAAGGAGGCTTCCATCCGTGGCCCCCAGGTCACTGTGCGGGCGCAGATACCCATGCTTCATGCCCCGTCGCTTCTTCCACCTCTCTGCCTCTCGGCTCTTCCTGCTCCTCCCACCACCCTTCTCTTGATTCATCCTCATCTTCTTAAGTGGAGGGGGTGTGAATTGCCAGCCGTCCTGGGTGGGCACCTTTAAGGAGTCACTAGGGTAAGTTTCGTCGTCGGAACCTGCCCTTGAACAACCTAGGAGGCCCCCTTCCCGCCTGGCTTGGGCCTCCCTCCTCAGCTTCTTTATCTCCTGTCTCTCCCTGCGTTTCTCTAGTTGCATCTTCCTCCTTCCATCCTGACACTTCTTTTTGAGCCCGCTGTTGCCCTGTGCTGGCTGATTCTTCTCATCAATGTCTCTTGCTTGTTTAGAGGACTGCTGGCATTCCGCAAGACACATGGAGGTGGCATCTGCAAACACAATACAAAAGGGCTAGACAAGAAGGTTCATTGACTGTATATTTGTTTGTAGTTTGTGTGTGTGTTTATTTTATATGAAATCTTCTTGTCCATTAGATATTATCAAAGAATAAAAGTAAATCACCATTAAGCACGTTTACAGGTAGAATTAAATCATGGCTACTTGAGAGGGTAGCAGTGTTGTGACCACACATGTTTTGAAGCTCCTAAATTATTTATTTTAGGCTATTGCTATGATAAAGATTGTATTCTGCATTCTATTTTTAGTTTTTATGAGTTGATGACTTTTCTGTGTACATTATCCTCAATTGTCTTTTTAACCTTCTGTATGTTGCAATTCAATAAATCAGATCAAAGTAAATACAAAAGACTACATTTACGTGCAAATATATCAATATATACCAAAAAACACAATTCGGTGTAATCTTGGCAGCATGACCAATGATGTTAAACAGGCCGCTCATATCCTGTGAAACTTTCTAAAAGGATATCCTGTTTATCCTCTGCTATACCTTTTTTTCCCACACCTTATTGATTTCGGCTAAAAAGCCTTTTAAGTTTAAGTTAAGTTTTTTAAGTATTTAGTTTATTTTAGTTTGGCCAGGAGATGGCCGGCAGTTCCCTCTTTTCCTTTACTTTTTAGTTCAGCAGTACCTGGTTTTGTTAGGTAGGGAGGGGGGAGCAGCTTCGGCATCCCTATAGGGGGTGGCCTGGTCCCCCCTCCATTCTCTTTAGTTTGCCGGCATCTCCAGGCCTCCTTTTCATTCTTCATTTAGTAAAGTATTTTGGATTTAGTTTTCATGTTTGTTCCTCAATATCCTATTTTGTATTGTGGGAAGTAAATAAAAATGATTTAAACATTTGCCAATGTTTGTGGTGTCCATCCTTATGTTAGGGTCTCCATCCTTATGTTAGGGTCTCCAATTTGAGCCACTGATTGCGTATTATTGTTTGGAGACTGTAGCACCTTGTCTCAGTTAGATTATTGAAATGTTTTGTACTCTTGGGGGAAAAAAACATTCATGCCTCCAGCTAATCCAAAATGGAGCAATGCTATTCCAAAATGCAGCAACGCTGTTAATTGGAATTCAATGAGTTGAGATCACATCACAGCGCATCCAGGCCTCTGATAATGATAACGTTTAAAGCCTGAAATGGCTGGGCTCCTCCCGTTACATTATAGACAATTTAGTTCCCTAACAGCCAGAACGCTGGCTGCAGTTGTTGGGTCAGGGGCTGACTATTCCCAAAGCCAGGCTCAAAACCAAGCCTGGATGGCTTTTGCTGACATGTATCCTCAGCTTTGGAACTCCTGGCCAGAGAATCTTAGACTATGTCAGTATCACCTTTTATATCTCTTCTTAAAATGCACTTTTATGGAAAAGCATTTCGATTTGTTTTATTATTTCATCAGTTTGATAGAATTTTGCTCACCTGTTTCCACGTTTTATCAATATCATAATTATTTTAGTTATTGTCTTTATCTTAATTGCCTTTTTTCGTTTCGCTGTTTTAATTCATTTTATTGGGGAGGCAGTGGTTCAGAAGGTAGAGCGGCTGTCTGGGAGCCGGAAGGTTCCCAGTTCAATCCCCAGCTCCTCCTGGCTGCGTGTTGAAATGTCCTTGACCAAGCCACTGAACCATTAATCTCTCAAGACAGAGAGTTTTGTTTTTTTACCGAATGGGTTCCCAGATTGCTGAACCACTAACTGCTCCGGAAGAACAGGTTGATGACTAGCATGAAAAGCAGGGGTGTGTGTGTGTGTGTGTGTGTGTGTGTGTGTGTGTGTGTGTGTGTGTGTGTGTGTGTGTGTGTGTGTGTGTGTGTGTGTGTGTGTGTGTGTGTGTGTGTGTGTGTGTGTGTGTGTGTGTGTGTGTGGTGTCACCTCTGGCTGTGCTCTGCAACCTTGTGTGCCTTTGGATGATGTCTTCTTCTGTGTTATAGTGGCAGATGTAGGGGAGTGATGGAAAAGTCCCACTCACCATCCTCCGCTTAGTACATTCCTGACACACACAGACAGACGGACAGACAGCGAGGGATGAGAATAAAGCGAGACACAAATGGAGGAAGATGGATAATAGACAACATTAGAGAATGGAGCATTTAGACAAAAAAGTGACAGGGAAAGCAGGATGCAAAGACAGAGAAGAAATAGGGGGAGATTTAACATAGAAGGAGGGAGTGAGAGGTAGAGAGAGGGGCAGGCACAGAGAGAGAGAGAGGGAGAGAGAGGGGATGTGTGGCAAAGTAAGAGAGAAAGAAAGTGAAAGAGAGAGAGACATCATCATTAGACGAACAAAAGGAGAAGATTGTAAGAAAGAAAAGGAGAAAAGTATTTCTCTGTCCAAATAATAGAAAAAAGGAGGGTAAGAAAGAAAGTTATAGTGACAATAAAGGGAAGGATTCACTTCATTGGTTACATACATAGCCGTAGTGTCCTCCTTTGGAGCAATTATAGCACTGAGCGGGGCGTTTGGTTTGTTTGAGGGTGTGGTCTGCCACTGGCTTGATGGCACCTACTTGAGTCTGAGATAAATAAGTCAAATTAAAAGCATGCAATATGTAATAACATCTGAATATCATAGGTCTGGTGTTTAGTCGCTTCAATATCTTCCAGACAAAATATTGGGGAATTTCTAAAAGGGAAAATCCCAGTTTCAAGGTTCGTTATTGTCACATATATATACACAATACAGCTGGCAGAAACATTTGCAGCAAAATTCTACTTGGAACCTAGTCTGTGTTCTTTTCATGTATGGTGTGGTTTCCAAACAAAATACAGTAAATCTTTCCTTCTTGACAGCGTTATCAATACACACACAGTTTTACAGGCTTTAATATTTTCAAGGTTTATATGGTATCAGACGAGGTTAACAATTGTCAGAATTGTTGGGGTGTTGATGTTTTTTTTTTACTTCTAATTTTCAACGTTGAACTTCTAAAATCTGAAGTTTCAAAGATAAAAGCTCAATGATTTGTCAAGAGTCTCACCGTTTGGTGGTATTGTCTCCATGTATCCGGACATGCCTGGGGAAGACACATTAAGCATAGAACAAATTTGCTGTGCTGAACAGTACATGTGAAAAGAAGATGTAGCAAGAAGATTGTATGCAAAGTGCATAGTTTGCAGCTTCAGCACCCTCTGGTGGACAAATTTGCAGAGTGACAGTTTGACATTATTACAATAGTTGAAAAACAAGATGGGGGCTCGCAACTCACTTTAAAATGCTTCAAATTTTATTTACAGAAAACAGGAGAAGATACAACGTTTCGACCCTTGCGGCAATAACATTCGGAGCATTAAAAGTGAGTTACGAGCCCCCATCTTGTTTTTCATTATTCTGTTTTTGCAGTTTGGCTCAGCACCAAAGAAACGGAGGATGTACGTTATTTTTTATTTGAATCATTACAATAGTTGACATCGCTTGCAAGGCTGAACAAATAAGCCCACAGAAACTTTGTTTGGTTTACTGCTGCTGTAAACCAAATTGCCCCCTTGGGGATAATAAGGCTTTCTTACCCTTACCTGTGAAACATACTCAAAGCTCACTCCTGTCTACACACAAGCAAATACATGGAGGCAAACACTGTGATTATGCATGCAAATGCATGCACATATTCCATTACAGAGACAATGAACGACTCACGTCAGAGAGGTGTCCTCTCATCCCACAGCGCCGGCAGTGTTGCTTCCATAAAGAAGGCTGTGGGCAAGGCCTGGGACGGTGAGGGGGGAGTCCACAGGTGTTGCAGTGTCTGCCTGGACAGTGCTTCTGGGTGTGACCATGGGTCCCACATAGCAAACATGTGCGACGCTTCTATGTATAGACAGACAACAACTTTGATAACTATGATACACTATGACTACATACACGTGTGTGTGAGTGTGAGTGTGTGTGTGTGTGTGTGTGTGTGTGTGTGTGTGTGTGTGTGTGTGTGTATATATAAACGTATATGAAATATTATGTGTTCAGTAAATGGTAACTCTCATTTGTGTGTTTGTTTCTTTTACCTTGTGACTGGGGCAGCTCTTGGCTACATGACCTGTCTTATTGCATTTGTGACAATGGACCCGATCTGCCTTTTTAAAGCAGCTGCGGAGCAGCTGGTCTGTACCCTTCTGCATATGATGTGACTGGGCAGAGAGACAAGATTCATCATTAAAAAGTCAATCACCTTTGCAAGAACATACATTATGTTTATATTGGCATGGTAAACTACAGCAAGAAACCATTATTTAAAAAAACGGATTGTAAACTTAACCCATTAAAACCTGGAACTCAAATCTTTGCTTCTGGGGGTCCCTGGAACAAAATATTTTGATGGGGGTCTGCGGCCAAATGCATATAATTTTGGGGGTCCTTGACATGAAAAAGATTGAGCACCGCTGATATAGAAACATAGGTTTTTCAGAATACTGTTGAGCTTTAGGAGACATGTAGAATCGGCTTCAGGTCTCAATGGGTTTTAATGCAGACTGATGTAAAAGTTTTTTTCTGTCAACTGCAACCTACTGTTGAGCCTATGAGTAAAGAGAAGTCTTATCTATATAAGGAAAATACTCAACATATTTAGTTTGTAGGAATTGTTTACAAATATATTTCAACTTCCAAAATGGGATCTCTTCCATCCACAATTAATTAATTAACACAATAATACATGTCATCAACAATTATAAAACACTATTATGTAGTTTTAATAAACACTTTTATTTAAAAAAAAAGAATGTGTTCATTAAATATCATTTTGAAGAGGGTATTCTAGGGCATTTAAATATCCAGGCTTGAAATATTTAAAATGTATCTGGCAATTCATTTAGGAATCTTTTCGAGAGAAAATCCACCTTCTGCCAGCATACATGCAATAAATTCAATTATTGATTGATTATTGATTATTTGATTTAAAGAACGGCAAAGAGA
The DNA here is from genome assembly GCF_963454915.1 of Gymnoscopelus microlampas. NCBI lineage: Eukaryota > Metazoa > Chordata > Actinopteri > Myctophiformes > Myctophidae > Gymnoscopelus > Gymnoscopelus microlampas. Next base: position 25,376,934 of record NC_139955.1, read on the forward strand.
GTGAAAGAAATAGCAGATTATTCACACAATGAGCTTCATAATTATACTGACTGAATATCAGAGTAGTAAACATAGATTTTCACATTGATTTTGTGACGTAATCTAAGCTACATTCATTATATGACAGGTACTCTACAAAATTAACATTAGTTGTTATTATTACTATTATTATGATGATTATTGACAATTACCTTGTCTTTGTCCAACACAGCCCAGGGGTGACCAAGTGATTTCGGTTTCTGACCTTTAAGGATGAGACAAAGGGTTAATTAAATACAGTGGGTAATAATACATACACAGTACATTTACTTCCACTGGGCCATACAGTAAAAAAAAATAGGCTATGTGGTTCTCGTGCAAGACAGTTCTTCAGACAAAGTCATGAGAAATGATGACAAAATCTAGAAAAGGGTTTCATAAAACTTTAAAACAAACCTCAAGGGCCAAACTCAAGAAATACTACATCATCCATCCTGGGACCCAGTGTCATTACAACCTTGTCACTGTGACTGAGAACACACCAAGCCCCAGGTGTGAATTGCATTTATTCAGTATGTGACATAGAGCATTGTTGATAGTGTATTGTGTGCTCAGTAACGCCTTCAGTTCAAATATATATATATATTGTCTTTTTTATACAGTAACATGTTTGTGAACATTTCTGACTATTGTGCCTGTGAAGCATTCTCTGGATATGCTTCATAAATGTGTCTTCATCTGTCTGCAGAATGCTTGTTTTATAGTGAAACCTTCCCTATCATTGGAATTGTCATGATTAGGGTTCTACACTATTTGGGATTCCTGTCTAGAAACTCCAGCAAAACTGCCTATAGTTGACAGAAAGCTTCCATCTCTAAATGTTTTTTTAAAGAACCTTATCCATGAAACATATGTATCTAGAGCTCTCTAGATACATGGATGGTTAATCTTTTACAGTATAGGATATAAGGATATACATTTCAATAAAATATTCATGATTAAAGTTAGGCTAAATGTACGCCACCAAGCCTACTGATATACGTATGATGAGCATATCTATTCTCACTTGAAATCTTACATATAACTCTTCAGGATGTAGGCTATTACTAGGGTTCTTACTTCATTCTATGATGATGCTTTGCTAAAAATGTACTTAACCATGGTTGTCTGTAGAGTGTCACATTATCCGCAATGTATTGAGGAGTTTTTGTTGTCTGGGGAACAGTCATTTTCAGTTACAACTCCAACAGGCTCTTGCTAAACAGGTACAGCTTCTGTCAGGAAACATGAGCTGGTCCCAGTGGTGGAAAAAGTACCCAAATGTTTTACTTAAGTAAAAGGATCAATACTGCAATGTAGAATTACTCTGTTACATGTAAAAGTCTGGAATTCAAAACGTATTTGAGTAAAAGTACAAATGTATTGGTATCAAAATGTACTTAAAGTACTAATAGTAGTAGTATTGCGACGCATTGTGAGCTTGTAGATCGGCTATTTTCAAATGGCCGAAATGTATATAGGGGAGGTTACTGTATGTTTTGTAATAATAATCAAAATCTACAAAGTAGTAACTAACGTTTTCAAATAATTATAGTGGAGTAAAAGCACAGAACATTGGAAATACTCCAGTAAAGTAAAATAAATACCTCAAAACTGTACTTAAGTACAGTACTTGCGTAAATGTACTTAGTTACTTTACACCACACTGGCAGTGGCTGGTCCTAACCTTCACTTCCACTGTCACCATCAGAGCTGCTGCTATGCCAATAGCTCAGGTTGAGCTGGATGTTTCTGTCTCCTTCCTGTTCCTCCCCTCCCACCATCATCCACTCCTCAATGGGCTTATCATCCTCCTCTCCTCCTGATGAGCTGGAGGATGGACAGTGATGTGGCCGGGCAGTAGGGAGCGGGTAAGCAAGCACCAGGGGAAGAGAGTCTCTGGTGGTCCATGATGGAGTCCTCTGAGGACGACTGCTCTGCTGCTGCTGACGGCCATTTAAAGAGAACCCCAGTTCATCTTCAGAGCCGCTTGAGCCCTCAACGAAGAAAGGCTTAGGACACTCCATCACTCAAACGGGTGATATTATGCAGCTACACAGCGCCACCCAACGGCTCGCATGCATCATCACCATGAACAATCTTTTAGGTTTGTAATGATTTTAGTTGCTAGACTAGAGTAGTAAATTGCAACAGGATAAATATGGAACTCGTATCGGAACGACAAAAATGTATTAAGCTAAGGTTAGGTAACACGCCTTTTCTTTTTCTTTCTTTTTGAGGTTATTATGTCAAAAACAACCGACACACGTGGGTCTGGTCTGGTTAAAAGTGCCAACCGACCCGGTGAAGTGGTCGAAAAACCACGGGTGGAAAAAAATGTATTAAAGAAATACAGGGGGGAAAAATAGATCACATATCAACAACACACGTTTCAGATTCCTATCGGTTTGATGAGGGTACCTCGATCCCGGCGACGGCGAACGACAACAACACAACACCGGGAAATGATTTTTCAACTGTTCATATGTCTGAAATGACTTGCCCAGGGTTTAGGGTTGAATACTGTTGGCCAAACAAAATCGCACTCGCGTCAGGCGGAGTTAACAATAACATTGCTGTATACAGTTGCCTAGCCTAACTGTCGAACCATAAACCGCATTCGATCATCTAATTGAAACCCACAAAAAAGGGTATTTATTAAATATAGAATATGAATGTAATTAAATATTCAAATATGTTTTGACACAGAATCAATTGTTCTATTGTCATGATTCACCAGGAGCCGATGGCTTGGTTACAGGCTTGAAATAATGTATGTAAATATTTTCTCTATGGGAAAAAAATAATGGGTTTTCGATATGTGGCACCACAGAATGGTGCTTTACAATATAAGTTACATTCACCCATTCACACACACACACACACACACACACACACACACACACACACACACACACACACACACACACACACACACACACACACACACACACACACACACACACACACACACACAGACAGACAGACAGACAGACAGACAGACAGACAGACAGACAGACAGACTTAGTTATGAGCTAATCTCTCAAATCTTTCAGCAGCACTGCCCTCAACATTAGGCCTAAGAAATAAACCATAAACACAGAAGCACTCAGGAGGAAGTGGACTAAGAAAGGGGAGGAGCCAACAGAGTTGCTGTTTCTTCACCACTTCTGATTGATTATGAGCAGGATTGGTTCATTGCAGGGTGTGTGTGTGTGTGTGTGTGTGTGTGTGTGTGTGTGTGTGTGTGTGTGTGTGTGTGTGTGTGTGTGTGTGTGTGTGTGTGTGTGTGTGTGTGTGTGTGTGTGTGTGTGTGTGTGTGTGTGTGTGCACGCCTTCTGCAGGTATGCATAATGTAATGTTGCACTAATGTTAGTCCTGCATGTTAAGTTCCTTGTTGATCCTTGTTGATTGTCTTGCATTACTTTTTAAGTGTATTTGTTGGCATGCCCAAGCAGTAGATTCTAAAGAAAAGTCCTTGTGTGTACCGCACAGTTCTTTGCAATAAAGTTATTCTGATTTATGTGTGATTGAATACACATATACCATTTATTGCATGTTTATATCACCAAGGTGCAAAGTTCATTTCTTCATATCCAACTTTGTGCTTTCCCTCTCTGTAAATCACTGCATTTCCTCATTCTCAGCTACAACAGGTTAGGTACAGAGTCAAAGAGACAGAAGGGAGAGGTTAAAGACGAGGATTAAGACCTGATCACTGCTGCACAGAGAGCTTTTGTAGAGTTTCAACAGAGTGAAATATTTAATTTAATATTCAGGGTACAGTCCAAATACAAGTGGAATTAGGAGCATAAAAGACTGGATCAGATTGAAATAAATTGAACCAAGACAAAGTGGAACATAAGAGATTTGACCTGAACTCAACTGGACCGGACTAAACATAACAGTCAGACCTCGTGTTGGATAATGTCTGTGCCCCAAAGGGTGGTCCACAAGAGAAGGGCAACCATAACGGCCCTACCTCTCTACTATTCTGGACCTTTGCTGAAGAAATACATTGGAGAGAAGGTGAGGACCAATGTTTCAAATAGAAAAATGTGTTTGCAGCCTGAGCGTGTCAACTATCTATTCTAGTTACTAAGATGGTTAAAAAAAACTTTATGTGTGGCTGCATCATACTTAAAACCTGTAAATGCTGTACTCTTGGCTCTGATTTTCAGGACTTCAAGAAGTATTATGCAGAGCTCCGTGGATGCACAATCTTTCTGTACACTGATGACACTGAAGTAACAGTAAGATAATAGTTTCATTCATTCTTTATCCAGTCCTATTAAATACTCAGAAAACAGGATAAAGTTATATTTCACAGTGACAGATTCTTATAAATTGATGATTTTGCACAAAAGTAAACCACCATGGAGTATTAACTCAAAATGGATTTGTATGAAAGTTATTAGTAGTCTGAATTAATTTGCTTACAAAATAGTACTATATAAGACTAATAAGGATGTAGTCATCTCTACTGTATTTTAACACGTACATTATTGAAATGTATTGTTTTGTATGTACTGTATACTGTGACTTGGGTGGAAATCCTACATTTATTAATGTATGAAATGAGGAGGATAAAACACTGAGGAAAAGGGTACTATTAATATGTACCGTAGGTCCAATTGAGGACATGAATGAGCAGACCAATAGAGGCACTGACAATCTCATCTAATACAACATATATAGCAACCTTTTGTAGACAATTTATCAGTACTATCATGTACAGATGATTACCAGAGATGGAATTCTTTCTTTTTCTTTTGAGAAAAATGCACAATACATTACATAAGTGACCAATTATGTAACAATATTACTTGCATAAGTAACATAGTAATAGGCTATGATGCATTATTTCTTACAAATTGTGTAACATTTTTTAAATGACTATGTCAAGTGACTTTCAGAAACTGTACTTTACTGTTTACTTCTAACAATTCATGACAATGCAGTTAGATTTTGAATAAAATACCCGACCTACACCAGTAGAGGATGCTGCAGCTTTTGAGTTGCTTTTGTTTCATCCTATATGATTTATCATAACATTGGAATTAGGCTGCGAAAAGAACATTATTGTGGCATTTATTTATGTTTTTTTAAAGTAATATAATGCATTACTTTACACAGAAGGCAATATTGTAATATAATTTAGCACTTTTAATTGAAAGTAATAAGTAACATAGCATGTACAGTAATGTGCTACATTTTGAAAGTAACTTCCCCAACACTGATAATCACTATCTTTTTTTGTCAGTATGCAGAGACGCTGGACTTGCAGACATTTAAGTCTATGCCATTAGTGTTGCCATATAAACAGAAGACAGCTGTCATCTTCACTCTGACGCTGCGCAATGAGGAAGTGCAGCTAAAGGTGTGTTCAACTCTTATTTTTAACTCTATGGTTCAACTCCAAACTCACAAGAAGTCGCTATTACATGTTCCTCAAACATTGCACCAATTCAACTTCACTTCAATCTCAGTTATTTTTTCCAAATAAAAATAAAGACGCACCAAATCATCTTGCTTCAAAGATAGATAAATACAATGCAAGACATTATCATTACAAAAGTAATTAATTAACAGCTCCCTTAACCCAGTGGTTCTCAAAGTGGTGTCCGGGGACCCCCAGGGGTCCTTGAAGGGGTTCCAGGAAGTCCCCAGCTACATTAGTTAATATAGCATCAGTGTAACCACTATTTTATACTTTGACTATTCAAAAGTAGCTGATCTACATGCTCACGAAGCGGCATGATAATTTAGAAATGTACACATTTCCTGGCACAGAATCCTTTTTGAAGGGGGGGCGTGGCCAAATACATATAAATATAGGGGTCCTTCGTCCTTGACATGAAAATATTTGAGAACCACTGCCCTAACCTACTCCTCAGCACCTTAATTTTGGGGGACAGGGCAGGTTTGCGATACTATGAATTCCTTGTTTTTAACTTTGTAAATGCTGTTAACCTTTTACTTCAAATGAGGTTAACAAGCACCACACAGTATCACCTGAATAATTTGTATCTTGTGTGTTTGTACAGGTCGAAAACCCTGACAGAGCGGAGGAGTGGAGGGGATTCATCTTGACCGTGGCTAAAGTAAGTGTAGTTAGTTGGAGATAAGTCATCTAATTGTCAGACTATGCAATCATAAATGTAAATGTATAACAACAAGGACATGTACCCCCTGTTTATCCATGTACCCTGTACCAATATCAGAGGTAGAAAACTAGCTAACTCTAGCTAAACACAAGATGATGGCATGTTAGTACAAAGTTACTGTACTCCCATACATATTTTGTCATTGTAAAAATAGTCACACCCACATGATGAAAAACAGATATTACAACAACTTACCAGAAGCTATAAGGAACACTTCTGAATCCAGTCAAGAGTTGCAGATAAGGATTTCATGGTTTAATAATTCACCAAAAATCATAAAACCATTAGTGATTATAATGATGACACAAAGTCAATATAATGATGATGACATTGTGCAACATTGGTGTTGATCAGTGTTGACAACAATACTGACAAACTCTTCTGCTCTGCAGAAGGAGATTCCCAGTCAGCTACAGCTGCTCCCAGGCCAGCTAGTGAGGCTGGAGGAAGTTCTGATGGAAGAGAAGAAGAGACAAGGCGTTCTGCCAGCTCGTCCAATTCTCCCACCCCGTCCTGACTTCCTATGCCCTTCTAACACTTCTGCCTCTGCTCTTTCTCCCCAAGACTCTGGGATGCCTTCGTGAGTATTAGCATCTGCTGCTCAAACAGTGTTCCTTCTCTTCTCTCCCATCTTGACTTCACCCTCTCTCCTTTCTTTGACATGTTTCTTAAGCCTATAACGTATAAGGTCCTTTTTGGCGAACATCACGGACATACAACTTCACCTTCTCCTTCCCACAACCTCAGTCTTTTCCCTTCACTCTGTTGTCTCCGACTTTCCATTTCAAAATGTTACCATTAAATCTTCTGTGTTGGTGATTCTATTTTACAATTTGCTGTTCATGACTTAGGTGCTTGGACAGATTTGTCCTTCCAAAAGCAACATATTCATTCTTATGCACATTATCTAGTACCTTGGATGATAACAGAGTCAAAAAACTCCTCTATCCTCCCTGAAGGTGTTTCTACAGTGTTACTCGCCAGGAGGCAGAGCAAATGTTGGAGGAGCATCCAGAGAATGGCAGCGTCATACTCCGGCCCTCCGCCCAAGGCAAAAATTATGCCCTCACATTCAGACAAGCCGCCGCCGGCCCCAGGTCTGACTCTGCATATCTGTCCCTACCCATAATGCCATCACCTTGCATATCACTGTTGTGCGCAGAAACCTTGTATCTCCAAGTTTCACATGCTTATGTTTTTTCATAAATGAATGCCCTAATTCATCCCACAAGAGTGTCACACAAAAGTAGTGAAAATAGCAGATCAAAATAATAATAAAAAAAAGACGAACTTACAAGGTTTCCACCCGACATCAACGATATAATCCAATCCATACATGAATACTTATAAAACAATACCAGGCAATCAAGTTAAATACTCACTATCTGAGGTCAAACACAGCTATGATTTATGGTCTATGACATAAAACAGCTAGGTAGTCTAGTCACTCACTTGGTAGGCAACCACATCTATAATCCAAGTTCCCAAAAGCCCTCCCTTAAAAACAGGCCACACATCTTTCATTGACTTGAAATCTTATGCCATTTGCCATTATCAAAGCCAATGTGTTGCATTTCTTAAAAACCCATGGCAGCTGCCAGCTTTCAGATAATAGCCCTCTTCATTTTGTTTCAGTGGGAATGTCATGAAGAACTATAAATTGACCAAAGTTGACAAGGGTTTTGTCATTGAGCTGGATACATCAGTAAGTCCCACTGCTTCTGAGAGCCACAGATTAGTTTTTTCCTCATCAGGACAAACACAAAATATATCATAATCGGCAAACACTTTATTGCCATGCATGAGTTACATACAGGAATGTGAATTGAATTGTAGTTCAATGACCGTTTAACAAGCAATATAACACAGCACACAGGACTAAGGACAAAGTACATACTGTAGACACACAGGTCTCACTGGTGCAATGGCCGTTGCAGAGCATACTGTACATTCAGCCATTAGACTAAACATTTATAGGTGACATTAACGTGTAATAACGAAAACCTGTCACCCTGACATTCCTCTGGTTACTGACTGTAAGGGGGAATTAACTTAGCTAGGGAAGAGACATTACTGTTCTAGTAACAGTAATTCCAGTCCAGGAACAATATTCAACTTTACCCAAGGAAATAACTATACACATACTGTATGTACCACTATATATTCAGCCATTTAGCTGGCACCCTTATCTTGAATGACTCATAATACTGTAAATACAACAGAGTAATAGTCTTAAAGCCCCAACATCTGTCTTTGTTTCCTTAAATGCAGAAGCATTTAAATCAATGTCAAAACACGGGAATTATAATTGTAAATATGGTGTCATAGAAATCCATTAAGTTCCTGTCAGCGGGGGGAGTGGTGTTTTTATTGCTGGATTTTGTTTGCCTAATTTACTCACTTTGCTTTTGTGCTTCTGTAGGTAACTGTACCATCCTTGAGTGCCGTGGTTAAATACTTCATTGAAAAGACGGAGCATCGTCTTGTACCCTACATAAACACAAATCCTTACGATACGTGCATTGGTGAGCACTGTAGTACCAGCATCACAAATCACTTCTAACGTTATCTGTGGCTTACAGATATGTAGCTAATCATTGATTCACATACAGACATCAAGCCAAGAATGATCTAGCTGAGGTACAGATAGAACATTCTCCCCTAGATTCATTCCCAGCAATCATGTGTTTTTATATTTAACAGAGTTGCCACCTGCACCAAAAAGCACCATCCCCACTTTGATGCCATCCAAAACAGTACCCAGGGCTGAAGTGACCCCCATGGTCCACAAGAAAACAAAAGAGGATTTTGTGGCTCTTTCCTCTACCACTGAGGCAGCGGAGAATTTATATTTGGTGCCTGATAATGATGCAAAGCAAGGTGTGTAAATTGTGACAACCCAAAGTGAGATGACTGTGACTGTGTGTGCACTACCTTGGTTTTGATTGATTGAATACTTTATTTAGAAGATTTGCAGAGGAAAAGCACATGGAAGTACAGTTTACAATACAAGGTCAGCTAAAATGGATCGCTCATAAAAGCCGCAATGGCTTGTTTCAAATGAGATCCCCACATACTCAATTCATGGAAATGGTTCATGGTCCATCTGTCTTTTGTGTGCATCAGGCATAGAAAACATATTTCAACATCAATACAGTAAATCTACCTGAACTCAGCGTTACTGTACATGTGAATGTGTGAAAGGTTGATAAGTGTTGTGCAGAGACCAGTGATAACGGTGTATCTTTCTCCATCTAGGCCGACAGCCAGCTAAAATGGATGATGAACTCCGCGACATTCTACAGCAACGAAGGCAAAAATTAAACACTGGTGGAGATTAATACAGTATACCACATTGCAGGAAGTCACCATAAAATAAAATAAGTATAAAAGTAGTACTTACTATAATTAATGTATCAGTTCATTTATCAGTTTAATTATTAACATTGAAGATGAATGTAATCGTGTTTGTTCATATAATGTATTAAAATTGTATGTGTATCCAGCTCAATGTAAGAAAGTAAGTTGTGGTTGTTGTCCATTTAATTTATCATGCCAGAAACTTGGAACACAAGTTAAAGTTTGGTATGCTCTCCAGCTACTTTTCACCAATTTCTATGCGCACTGCAGTATTGCTTGATATCATTTCATTTTTTAACTTTAATTGGTATTAGGGCTGCAGTCTAGTGTCACTGTCAACACATTTCGATTGTCTCAGTCCCATCTGCAATTTTATTCAGTCTTGACTTTTTTCTCAGACCAAGAGGACCAGTCCATACCCGGCAATGTGCGCTGCTAATAACAAACATCGCATGTGTCAATCTGTGTGCTAGTGCTATGGCGATGATATCCAAAGCGCACTCCCGCTCTTAAGCTGTGTGTGGATACGGGCCCTAAATGAAAGTCCTTTATAAGTCTGCCCGTTGTGTGTGTACGCCAAGTGTAGCAAGCGGCTAGAGATCCCATTGCCTGCGGGGCTGTAACCAGGCAACAGATCCTACAGGCCAAACTCTGAATCTCACATAAAAACGCTAGTTAACAGCTTAAGTTTGGCTAAAGCGAAAAAACGTTTTTCCTCATGGTCTTCAGATGCTAATGGTCAATGGCCATGTGAAAGTTCAGATCAAATGCTCAACCCAAGGTGGACTGAATATAGCACAATTATGTATGCTGCTAGAATCTTTGAAAAGCCATTAGCGTATCCGACTGAGCTAATGTTCTCCTTCATTGCGAATTACACCTTATAAACTAATCAACTGTTTTTGCTTGTTGGGGATCTCAAGAAATATAATTATAGCAAGACACATAAGATGGGCATGATCAAAAAACAGCAAAATATAATAAATTAAACGTATGTATTTGTGTAGCTATTAACAAAAACCTGTACCATCAGTTTTTGTAAAAATAAATAAAGAAAATAAATACAATTCTGGGTCATTATCATTTTAATTCTTAACACGCATGTCAGCCAACATAATTCTTTTCAAATATTATAATCATATAATCATTTTTTAATCAGTTATAATTACATTATAATGGTGATTATTTATTTCGGCATCATTAGCAATATCTTTAATAATGTATACAGCTGAAGGATAATTTATCACTCATTAAGGACAGCAGGATTGTGAAAAATATAAAACATGGAATAAAAAACAAAGACTCTCCCTTTAATCTTTTCATTCATTCTAATGTTAAGAGTACCTGCCTTCAGCCGTTATTTCTCCCACTTATTCCATTATGTTAATCACTGCTTTACCCGGTCCCATACACTCTCTTGTAGCAGCCTTTGTATAAGAAAAAAGATAAATGAAATATCAGCAATAACTTAACATGTCTGGATAAAAAAAAGAAGAAAAAAAGAAACACGCACACACCTCCAAATAAAATAATAAATTAAGTTTGTTCCCTAGCGAAGACCCGCCTCCATCTCTGTCTTCATGACATTACTTCTCGGTGAGTGACAGCTGAAGGATCCTCTCTAGCTCCTCCTCTTCCTCCTTCTGCTTCCTAAAACAAGAACAGGTAAAATATGTAAAAGAGAGCTCATCGGGCTCGTCTGAGGACAACCTAGAGAGAGAGCCGAGATGGGCAAAAAACAAGGGGGTGTTAGACTAGAGTCCAACTGACTGCGCTGTTGCTTGAAGGCTTGTGGCCCATCGCTGCTACGCAGCATTACTCCTGACAAAATCAAAAAACACCCGCAAATAACACTACACACAAGTCTCAACTCGCAACGCAATACCACTAAGGTTCGTGAAAATTGTAACAGGTTAATTTTGGGGAAAAAACAACTGTAATATCATTACTCAAAACGTAATAGTAATTCTTTATATTATTCGTTACTGGGAAAAGTGATAATATTACAGTAACAAGTTACTTTTACCTTGTTACTGCCCTACACTGCACCAGAGGCGTACCCACTGTAGAGGCAGGCCTCCCCTAGAAAACTAAAATAACCCGAAAAAGTGTCATAGCGTGCTTAACTCATTCGCTGCCAAGAACGTAAAAAACGTAATTATTTCCAATTACCAATTCTGCCAAGAACGTAAAAAACGTAATTTTGAAAATACTTTGATTTTATAAAGATCTCACCGTCCTTCATCTCTCGTAGTGACACATTTCATTGTAACACCGCCGGATACGGAAATGACGCTTCCTGTTTAAGTCCCCCTCTAAAACGGCATAATCTCGGCTTTGTTTTTCTCCGCCGTGGAACGCTGTTTAGAAACACTGTTTAGAAACACTGTTTAGAAACTGCTACTACTGCAGAATGGAATTTTGGGGACGACTGCACACCGCCCAGTGCAGCTTCACGTCAATTTGTGTCTTTGCATTGACTTTGTAATGTAATCCCGCTGCACAAAAAAATATCTTCGCCTCCTGTGTGAATGCACCTTCAGTCTGTCAGTCAGTCAGTCAGTCAATCAATCACTCACCTGTCCATCTCCTCCTGCTCCCTGCAAGACATCGCCATGGCGATGCGCAGTTGCTCATCAAAGCTGCTTGCCACACCAAACTGTCCTGGCAATGGCGGCTCGGCCACTGTGGTGTAGGAAGGTGGAGAATTGGCAGCGGGATCCAATGGGGAGGCAGAAGAGGGTTGGGTGGGGTCTGCTGCATCATCATCATTATCATCATCCTCCTCCTCCTCCTCCTCCTCCTCCCTACTAGCCAATGAGATGGACAGGGACTCCTGGATAGCCCTATCAGAAACAGACATAACAGGGACCAGAACATGAGGATATTCATTTGTAGAATTAATAATGACACGTTAGAAGGTTATGAATTACACACTTTCACTGCTACCCATATTTGAAAATCAACCAAATTGGGATAGAGGCAGTTCGGGGTATCAGGGGGAGTGACTTAAGGCTGGTCCGAGGAAGCTCAATAGCCCTAACACTCGCCAAGTTGCATGCCCAAGTCATACTTGGTTGCATGCAAAAGCAAGCTTAACACCATGGAGAGGCACACAGAGCGTTAGAGTGCAGTCAGTGGAATCAGTCGTTTTAACTACATCCGGTACACGCGTAGGCTATTTCAACACAAAATTATGCAAACCATGCCTACATCGCTATGATTTTTGCATTACTCATTAAGGACTGTAGATGCATCGTCTACAGTCCCAAGTGAGCTGCAAGTGTGCCGAGGTGAGCTGCAAGGCGGGCGATGGCCTCAGGCATCAACAAACACACCAAGTTGGCAAGCCATGGTGGACGGATTCACCCGTTTCAAAATTGCACATAGTACTTGACAAAGACATGTGCTTTAGATAATGTTAGCGAGCTAGCTAGCTAAATGATGTACAGTAACACAGTAACACTGCTACACAGTAACCCATAGACCATGGATCCCCAATAGGCGGCTCGTGGGCCATTTGCGGTCCACGAGAGCCAATTGTGTTTATTTGCAACAAAAAGAGAGAGAAATGGTATGTAAAATGTAACAATCCCAGCGTACGTGCGTTTGCTTGTGGTTTGGTTTCCTTCGGGTTTCATTCAAATACGAAGGTTTGTGTGTGAGAGAGAGAGAGGGGCTGTGTCTGTGTGTAACTGTAAAAGCAGGGAGAAGGAACATGGGAAGAGGTCTACTGCTAATTCAGAGCGGGTGGGTCAGGCCCTGCCGGCAGGAAGGTCCAATTTAAATCAAATGCGAACTACTGCAATGTCATCTGATACAAGAGTCCAGCAGGGTCAACATTGTATTCTGTAAATGGCAAAACTGACAACACTTAACTCTTTGGCAGTGAGATTGCTCGTCATATTTTGCTATATATGTTCGCTCGCCTATGGGTCACATACTGGGTCTTTTTGTTTTATTTATGGCAGTCAAAAAGTTAATACCTGTATTTGGGTTTTCTTTTGTCTTCTTGTAAATGTTACAATCATGAATAGGAGTAACATGTTTGACCATATAGGCATAATAATGGTTACGGTTAAAAAAAAATGGATTTCGTGTTTAATTTCACTTTAAAAAGGAAGATTTCCCGAGTCGGATCATAGTAGTTTATACTTTATAGACATGATAACATACAGAGTTAGAGGTATGGCCATCTCACCTCTCCAGCTGAGAGTCTTCTTCATACAGAGGAGACGGAGGGACTGGACGACTGTTGGTCAGGGCCTCCCAGATGGTCACCTAGGCACAAACGTGCACATGCACGTGAATTAAATCATTCAATCATATTTTCTCCAAATCATCAAGTTATACTGTATGTAACTTGTGAAATTAATTAACAGTGAATCAGCAATATAGCAGGGGAATGGAAAATAAAAGTAGATGTGAAAAAGCACAATTTCCTGACCTAATAACCACGGTCTACATTATTCAGGTCTAGACAATAACAATTATTTTAAATAATAAATAATCAAATTTGTTGAAGGAACTTCCTTTAACACCAATGACCGCGAGATCAAGGTTTGGAATTCTGGATGTACCCAGCAAGAAAGCTACTCCTGTAAAATCTTGGCCCTATGCAAGGCCACAAGTGGTTTAGCTCGGACTAACGTAACACAAGCTGGTAGTTCATAGGCCTTGGACTAACCTGGTCGCTCTCTGTGCCAGCATCCAGCAGACTCTGCTGGATAGCGAACTGCAGCAGGTTGTCATCCTCATCTCTCATGGGCTCGCTGCGACCCGGCCCGAGTGTAGTATAATCTGGAGGTGGCTCAAACACAGAAGGGTCCACCTCGCAGTGGAAAGGAGGGGCAGACTGTCCTAAAGTGGAAAGAGACGGAGTCGAAAATATCGGGTTACATGTTATCACAAACATGGATGGAGTTAGAAATAAGGTAAATACAATGCTTCTAAGGAGCACTTGAAGGCACGATTAGAGCATTAGCTGCGAGTATGTTTGTACGTTTGTGTGTGTTTATGAACAGTTGCAGTTACCTGCTTCAGTGGAGGCCTCTGGTGTGTGAACAATGACCGAGCTGACCGGCTCATCGCAGCCACACAAGTTACTGAAGGTCACTCTGGCATTCAAAACGTGGAATAGAGGGATCTCTGGAGATCACAGAGAGAGGGACAGTCCACTTCAACACAGCGCATGGTCTCGGCTACCAAGTAAAATGGCACCAAGAAAAGCCCCAGCATTTGTTGCCCGACACTGTGACCACAGCAACACACTGTTGAAATTCACCAGCACTATATCTATTTTACTAGCATATTTGGAGCAGATTAGGACCTGCTATAGAGGGTTAAAGGGATATTTCACTTTGATAGATTCATCGAAAACACCCGTCCTTGGTTCTAGTGACTCATACTTTATTGTATTTTATTTATTTTTTATTTTCCAAAGAAAATATAAAAAATAAATGAAAAAAGTAATTGAAAAAACTCACGTATTAGAAGGACAATATCAGTCATCAGAACCAAGGACGGGTGTTTCCGATGAATCTAATATGTTTAAAATGGAGTTTGAAGTTACAATGGGTTTGTATAGGAAGGGGGCATATGTCTGATAAAATGAATATCAAATATCTAAATACTGAATCAAGCAACGTCGGTCCGGGGTGCTCCCAAAAGCCTGAGCAGACGATAAAATGACCCAATTTTCTTTTTTAAAGTGAAATATCCCTTTAAGTACCTGCAAAAATAGCTGGTAGAATAATTTTATGTTTACCATATTTGGCTTGCAGTAACATTTTCTAACCTGCTGACAATGTGTGAATACATGGGAAATGGTGCACACAACATAATCCACCCTACACACCTATTTTGACAGGGAAGCCAGGTGGTAGGCGCAGGGTGATGAAGTCACGCAACTTGGCAAAGTGGGCATTGGAAATGGCCATGAGGTCAATAATGGGCGTCACCTGCTCAGCCAGTGACAGAGGGTGGGACTCGCTCAACCATAGGGTGGCCTTAAACCTAGAGAGATGACAGGCAGAGTGATAGAGAAAGAGAGAAGAGGGACAGAACAAGTAGTATATGGGCGCACCGTGCAACAGTTAAGCCCAATACATACTCCGTCCGACATCCAAAACAACATTTGGACAGGGTAGGCATCAACTACAAAATGACGTCATTCAGAACTTCAGATGGGTCACTCATAACTTTCTTCGACGCTTTTGCAACCCAAGATGTTTCGACTATCTGAAGAATATTCGGTCAGAGCATCGCGTTCGCGTGTGATTGATAAGACGTTCAAGGTGTGTGTGATGTTTTCGTTTTGTTTCCACATTCAAGCCCAGCTTCATTCTGCTGTTATGACCATCGGGTCATGTGTGTATTTCCCTGTGTGATGTTGCCCTGTGTATCATGTCTTTCTTCCCTCATTGGTGTTTGTGTGTGTGATTGAGTAGTGATGAGTGGCTGATTGACTACCAGATGGTGTGAGTGGTGACTGAGAGTCTGAGAGTCTCGGAAGTCCTGAGTGGACAGGATTTCTGTCTTTTTTTGTTAACAGATTTGTAAAGCATCAACGTCATTTCCTTGGGTGGTACTTCCGCCAAATTCAACCACTTTAGCCGAAACAACCAACAGCCCAGGTCTTGCCCAGCGTGCTAACTACTAGGTGCAGCCTGCTGGTGACTGACTCTTGTGTTGGTGGACTGCACTATAAAGCTGCCTGTCTCCAGTACAGAAGATGTCTCGTTGTTTTAGATTTACTAGAGGTGTCAGTGTTAATGTGGGTTATAGTCTTGGTAGTGTAGGGGTCTTTTATATTCTTCGTTTGATCATGTGTTTCTTTGGTTAAGAGTAGGTAAGAGCTATGTATTTATTTTTGGTAAAAGGTAAGCATAGGATTTTGCTCTTGATTAACTCTCTGACTGCCAGAGTAACAGTGTAATAGTGTGCCACTGCTGCCAGCAAAAACAGCGATTTTACTGTACCTTTGAAAAATCATGGAATATTATCCTTGTCCTCACAGACATCGGCTCATTGCACGCACAGGGTTGTCGTAGTAGAGGGGAAATAATAGTCCAGTCGCGATCCTCTATTCAAGAGCTATGGCCGTTTCAATGAGGCTTGTTTTGCCGTAAAGCAGGCGGAACGGAGATCTAGCAGAGATATGGCTATTTCACTGCAGGAAATAAACAGGAAGTAACTAGCTTAATTTTTTTAATTGACGTCATTTCCGGGTCTGTCGTCATCAGGCAGTGAAAGCATCAGTAGCAAGATAGGTAACAGCGCCATCTAGTGGAAAACCACGGAAAACAAAAACTTATCCAAACTCGTCATTGGCAGGCTGGGACTTGGCAGAATTCGACGCGTTAACGCTACAGTAACTTCAGTGGCTCGAGACCAAGCGAGCCAGTTTGATTACAGTATGTATTACGTTCTTCGGATCGGATGATTCGATTAATTGAAAAAGTAATTTTAAGATTTATTTGGGGCCTTTTTATGCCTTTATTATCGATAGGACAGAGATGGGGACGCAGCAAATTCAGTCACCAATTCTGGATCAGTATTCAGCTTAATAGGGGCTGTTGGTTTGAAGGGCTGTACATTGCTATGGTATGACCATTATTACAGCTTACCTCTGAACTTTGCTAGTGAGCTCTACAGGTCGTCCTATGTCTCTGTCATTCAGGATGAACTCAGGGTCAAAGTATTCCTCAGCTGTGATGGCTGTCGGGTTGTGGGGGCTGGCGCATTGTGACACATTACTCTGAAAGGGTGAGAAGGAGTGAGACAAGTGTGTTATCAGTGGCTCTGCCTGCAAAATAATGTTGTGGGTGCTCTCGTGCACCATGAGGATACTCACCCCATTCTGAGCAGTATGCTGTTCGGCTATCCCAAGGAAGGATTGGAGAGGGGTCTTTGAGCCTGGTTGGGAACATGGGAGATAATGAATGACTGTGTTATTTGAATGGTGTCTTAAATATAAACAGTAAGGTATGTCTGTGTGTTTACCTTTGCTCCTTGACTTGTCCTGGTCTGACAGGTGCTCTGTCCTTGATCGAGTCACCAATTCCACATTGGTAGCACTGTAAACCTGGACCAGTCACAGAAAAAGGCATGTGTCATGTTTTTGATATTTGTAATATTTATATGCTTAGGACCAGTTCTCTTCAGAGCAGTTATTACAGAAAAGATATACTTTTGTACGCCTAATTACTGGATATCACCAATGCTTTGTCAAAGTTGTTGTTTTAGGGCTGTGCCACTTGCTCCAATTGGGTCATAAGTTACACGTATTTTACCACCAACTACCATTTCACCCAGGTTAACAGTCACTGACCTTGGCTTCATAGCCACTGACCGCCTCCGTCTTCTCAGAGCGCCAACCCCAGATTCCTGACTTGTTCCTGTACAATAGGACAAGACATAGCCATTATAATCATTGTACAGTATATAGCATTGGCTGTAGGAAGGTGCTGTGATGTTTTTTTTTTTGCTTTGTTGCTTTGTTGCTTTTCCCCCCAATAGTAAGACTGGAAAAGAGTGATCCTTGGAGTGCAGATCCCCACCAGGTCGTACAATTTGATTGTACGACCTACAGTTCAAGAGTTATAGGCCAAAACGTGATCGGCCTGTTATAACGCCACAATGAGTCAGATTTGAAAAATGTGGGCCTCCCCGGAGTGTGCGAGCAAAGTTTCACGCTGATCAGGCCAGCGGTGCCCAAGATGAGCTGTTCACAGACAGACAGAAGGACTCACAGGAGCAAAAACAATCCCTCGCTGTGATTTGCCATTTTCAGTGTGTTACATCCATGCTGCGCAACAAAGTATAACTTAGGCTTTACCTCTCGAAGGCGATGTTGCGTGTGTTGAGGTGTGTGGAGACGATAGGCGAGGTGAGCCTCTGGGCTGTGTTCTCTTGCGAGGGCTGCATTGCCGCCAGAAGAGAGGGGGTGTCACGAGGGGACAGTGCCAGCGGCTCAGTGTACACCACCTGCTTCTCATGGTCAACTTCCATCACCATGGCCCCGTCATCTGGGGGAGGGGACAACATTCACAATTGCAGATGAAATGCAGTACATACACCCTACATGTTCACCACCGGGCACCCTTTCTGGGTGGGACATACATACAGTAAGAGAACAACAAACAGACACTGTATAAATACTCCATGCAAGCAGTGTCCAGTGACTGTAGTGGTTAGGACCCCAGTGTATGGGCTTTTCTGATCAACAGAATTCCTGCCACACCCTCGCTTTTTCCACACACACAAAAAAGAGAACAAAAGGTAAAATATAGCTGCAAGCAGCAATACAGGGGCCAATATGAAAAAGGCTATATTAAGCCATATAAGCCATATAGAAACATAATAGACTGAACTTCAGAAAGAACATGCAATTAACAAATGAGCATTTGAAACAGCTGAGCAGAGTTCTGAGTGGATAATAAAATGCATGCATGTTGCTTATAATGGCATATTTCAAACCCTTGTTAAAATTCAGTCATCAAGACAAAAGCTTGCCAATTTCTCTGCGTCATGCACATAACAGAAACAATTGTAGTATTCTAAATAGACTATAGCTTTTCATCACTAGCTCTGGCTAGTCGGTTTACCTGGGGACTGAATTCATGTGTTTTTCAAACTACTCAAAATGGCGGAAAATCTAAGGACAGAGCTTACTGGTCAAAGTGACAGATGACAGATGACAGATGTGTGTGGCCAAACGAGGCATGACTAATGCCAGTTCAACGTCTGCATTTCCAAACGATTGCGATAGCACCCCCGTTTTCATATCATTCAAAATGGCAGAACATCCAAGGGTCAGAGGTCAAAGGTCACCATGGCACATTTGTTCCTCATGAGGAGACGCATATGTGTAATGAAGTTTCAGGGCTGTAGGTCAAACGGTTCATGATCTATGCCTGTTAAAAGTTTGCAGTTTTGAATTGATTGCTATAGTGCAACCCTTTGGCCAAGTTTCTTGTCTTCACCGTTTGGCATAGCCATAACCATGTTGTCAAGTTTCGTAAAAAAAAACCACTGTATGATTAAGCCAGAACTGCAAAAAACGGCGGAAGAAAACTAACAAAAACAAAAGGGTGCCTTCGCACTGACTTGCTTGGCCCCCTAGTTATTGCTAACATACCACAGTCCACGAAAAGCAGACTCTGGTTAAAAAATATTTATAACATTTTCAATTCAAATTCAAATTAAACCCACAAACAGAAGCAGACAACTCCGACAACCACAGACCGACCAGACCACTGAGTGGAGGTAGAGAAGGAGAGAGAGCTGTCTCCAAAGACCAGGCACCTACCAATGGGAGCAATCTTTAATTACACTTCACTCTTTTTAAATGAAGAACACCAGTTGAACAACTCCAAGCTGTTAAAGTGGCAGGATCTGAAATCATCTTATGAAAAGAAATATTGTCCTTTTCATTTTTCCTATTGTACTAGATGTGTTAAGATACAGCATGCCTGAAAGAAAAACAAATAATTATTCTATGTTGGCAGGGAGTCATGAATGATGTTCAACTGCATACCTCCGCCCTTGAAGATGTAGCTGCGCCTGCCCTTGAGCCAGGTCATGTGTTCAAAGCCCAGTAGGGTGGTGTCCACACGGAGGCATGAACCACTCTTCCAGACCCGGTACACATCGCTGGGACAGACCTTAGATACCAGAGGCACTGGAGGTGGAAGAGAAGTAGCAGGTACAGTAAGAGAGTGGAGGCCAAACAGAGGAAGGCAAATAAGGAGGTAGGATGAAAGAGAAATAAAGACTGGAATGTCACTAGTGGCATCTTATTTTAGGGCTTTATTATCTGTCTGATGTCACAGGCATAAGGTAACTTTCTTCTGTGCCAAAAAAGTCCTGTTCTAATCAGCGTCCTCGCTGAAATATAGGAAGAGTTGTGACTAGGTCTACATTAATGAAAGCCAACAGCATGAACAGTGGCGAAGTCGAAGGACTTGCACAGCGTAATTATATCAGCTGCAGCCGATTGTAAAACCAGACCAGCTTACAACTTTGAGGACCTTCCTTCCTGCCTGATTGGTTTAACACGACCCAACTTCTGGCTCACACCGAGATAGATGATAGGTCTATTCAATTTACA
Organism: Gymnoscopelus microlampas; assembly: GCF_963454915.1. Classification (NCBI taxonomy): domain Eukaryota; kingdom Metazoa; phylum Chordata; class Actinopteri; order Myctophiformes; family Myctophidae; genus Gymnoscopelus; species Gymnoscopelus microlampas. Next base: position 25,397,592 of record NC_139955.1, read on the forward strand.
CTACCACTCCTCATTAGTGACGTCAGGAAAAGGTTTTGAATTAGTTTGACACAAGACTGAAATTGCAGGAGCAATAAATGACTTCTCCATGCAAAAAGGAAGGATGGGTAACGATGGATTTGCCTACATATCTGATTTCAAGTATTCACGTACATTGCAGATTATTTCAAACAAGTAATCTTGAGTGTGATATTTCTTCACGGCAACCTTTCCAACTATGCAGGAATATTAATTATAGTGGGTATGCATGTCTCCCTAACCCTTCCTTCAGACACATTTCTCCCTGTGTAAACTGAGTGACAGCTGCTGCTAAGGGAGCTGTCCACCCATGTGGTGCTGAAATTGACCTCTGAGAACGCCAATGGACACACTCACCCCAACTGGTGAACTCCCACTTCATCTCCACATAGAAGTCCCGTGCCTGAAAGAGATAGTAATAATGACAAGACATCAGGACATTTTATAGCAAGGCCAACAAAGTGTTGTGTTCTCTGGTATCTGTAGATGTTATCAGATTTTGGAACAAAACCTGAGGTTGTTTGATGACACAAAGGTATGACATCAATGGACCAGTTTCATAAAGATAGAAGCATCCTAACTTTTCGATTACTATCTTCTCTAAAGCCAATCCCAACTTGGAACATCCACGCTTAAAACCACAAACCTACCCATCAACAGTTGAGCCAATGCTTAAGTTTGGATGCTTTGCCGGGTGGAACATAATCTGTCACAAGCATATGTCAAATCATGAGGATATCTTACTTGTCTTAATTTGCTCAACAATTCCGGGATTCCTGCCAGTCTCTCTGTGGCACGCTTGAAGTCTCTGTACTGAAGCACCAGCTGAACAAGTTCTGGGTCTCCAGTGCTTACTGCCTCCTGCAAAACTAAAGCATACGTCCAAATGTAATGAAGTGGCCCACTGGATGGATCGATCGCTCACTCACTCACTCACTCACTCACTCACTCACTCACTCACTCACTCACTCACTCACTCACTCACTCACACACACACACTCACACACTCACACACTCACACACACCACTCACACACTCTCTCTCACACACACACACACACACACACACACACACACACACACACACACACACACACACACACACACACACACACACACACACACACACACACACACACACACACACACAATTAGAGTTTACAGTATGCTTACTTGTCCAGCTCTGTGCGTTGCAGTGCGTGGGATCAGCAGAGTATCTGAGCAGCACACGGGTTGACTCTAGATGTCCAAGACAGACAGCCAGCTCCAGCGGGCTGCGCCCCCGCGGATCCAAGCGCTCAACATCCTGCTGCAGAATAAAAGAGCATTAGAGCAGTGGCTCTCAACCTTTTCAGGCCGCAACCCCCAAAATAAATCATATCTGCACTGGGGACCGCCACTCCGACAAGCACTTGGAATTGTAGTTGTTGACACATTAAATTCAGTTCCCACAGACAAATATTGTGAAAATAGCCGATCTACAAGCTCACACCGCCTAGCATGTGAGCTGGTAGATCGGTTATTCTAACAATCTTTGCCTCTTTCTTATATTATTAGAACATTTGGCCAATGTTTGACCAGTTTTTATAGTATAGTTGTTTGATTACTTTTGATTGTGTTTTTAAATTATATATTTTTTCTTTTGTAGGTATTAAAAGAGTATTAAGTCCTTAAATTGTCACTTCACTGTCATCTGGGGACCCCCCCAAAAAAATCAAGTGGGGACCCCGACCCACAGGTTGAGGACCACTGCATTAGAGCAAGAACAGTGAGTGCGACTAAACAAGCGCACCTGTCAAACTGTCCAAAGGCTGCAAATAATAATCATAAAAGACAGAAAGAAAGAAATGAATACAATAAAATCTACCTCTTTTTTCTGCAGTTCTCTGTCAAGCTCCAGGTACTGATTATCCCAGACCAGAAAATGCAGGGGAAACGCCTCTTGAGCCATTGTTGTGTTTTGGCAATAGCAAGACTGGTTGCAATGGTATTTTAAAAAATAAAATAAAAAAGAATATAGCAGTGACACCACCACACACTAAAACGTTAGAATGACCAAATAAGTCTGGTCTCCCTCTGCCAAGCTAGTCTGTCAGTGTTAAAACACAGCAGCAGCAAATGGTTAAAAGCTTTGCAAGTTGCAATGCAGGACTGGGGCGATTTGATGGAAAACCTGCCAGACAGCTGTGCTAAGAAACTAGCTAATTAGCTAACAAAATAACAATGGTGCAGCCTTTTCAATACATGGCTATAGCTAGGTAACTCGCCCTCCTACCTAATTAAAACCACCCGTGTTAGCTAGCTGGGTAGCTAACGGTAGCTAACTGGCTAATAACATTGTTGTCTTCTCTTGTCACTTTTTTCCATTTGCTTGAATGGAAGAATAAAGCTAGGCTGCGAACAAAGCACTTCCCTGGCCATCGTGTGTGATGGATTTGTTCTAAAGGAAAAATAAAATGTCAGCTGATAAAGTTATCTAAAACCACTGTTTTTTATCATCCTCTTATATCGCAATTGATTTGTTTCGGGATGTAAAAAAAAAAAAAAAACATAAAACGAGATATTGGCCTAATTTTGGTTTCTACATCCAGGTCATTGGAGTTGAAAGCGTCCGATACGATGGGTGATGTTGTTGACAGCTGCTGCTGCTGCTGATAAGATCTAAGGTTGATTTCATCCAGATCAAATGGACATCTGTCTCCTCAAAGATCCTCAAGTACACAAGTCAAGATGGTGTGCTGTTATGTGCGAATAGGAGCGTCGTTAATGTGAAGCAAGTTGTGTTACGTCTACATTATTTATTTTTTCGCTTCGCTTTATTTCCAGGTTAGGGGCAGAAGCTAGGGACGGATGGGGCGAGGGAAGGGGAGGGAGAGGGCGGGGAGCGCCTGCTATACATCAATAGGCTATGAAGTCAGAGGTCTTCAACAGGGGGTCCGGGACCCCTAGCGGGTCCTCAGAGTTATTACCGGGGTTACACCGAATCGAATTTCTCTTTTTCTATTCCATTTTTCTTTTTTACATTAACCACTTGAACCCTAGCATCCCTATTCTGAGGAGAACTTTAGTCCAAAATAGCAGATCTACAAGCTCACCATTTTGGGCTAAGGGGTCCTTGGGCTGAAAAACGTTAAAGACCCCTGGCCTATGTCATTTAGTGAGAACAATCGTTTCTGAATACATTAACTGCAACCAACTTCATGGTTTGGTCTGAAAAAAGAATCAGAATGTTCTTCACACTGAAATAACCACATGATCTGCATAACCCTTTATTTACCATTTTTTATTTTTTTCTTGAAAAATAACACAACATAAAGTGAAAAAGCCTTCCGAAAATAATTACAATGCTACAGGATTTTTGTTGTATTCTAAAAGAGAACACATTTACACAAAAGTATATTTTTTATATATATGTATATTCTTTTGAGGGATATGGCAAGGAGAGGTTTTCGGGGAACAGACCCGTTACAGAGCCACTAAACTTGTAGGGGACAGAGAAATGAGAACCAAAATGTTACGTCTACATTGCATTCGAGAAGAAAATGAAATTCAGTAAATAGTAGATACTCACATTTTCAACAATGAAAAAACTAAATGCTTGTATCAAAGAGGGATGGGGTGGAGTTTGTTCTAGAATATTAACATTTTGTTCTAAAATGTATCTCTGTACAAAAAAAGAAAAAAGAAAAGCAAGAGGAGTTTGGGAGTAATAGCACCTGAATTGTTAGTAGTAATAGTTGAAGAATGCACCCTATTTGTTACTGATACCTCTCTTTGACAGTACCCCACCCCATGCCAAGCTTAACCACTTGAAACAGCATCCATATTCCAAATCCAAATTCCTTCCGCCAAAAATAGCTGATCTACAAACTCACATTGTGTCTCGGCACATTGGGCTGGTAGATCAGCTATTCTTGGCGAAGAAATTTGGTGTAGACGAAACAGAAGCAGTCCAAGTACAGTTGGAATTTGGGTCCATTTGATTGAGAATAGAGGTTTGAAGTGGTTAAAACCTTACAACCTATCCCTCCCTTTATTTGGGTGTGGTTCTGTCACCATTCTGATTGCCTTCTCACATTGCTCCTGTACCCTCGGCAGTGTCTCCACCTCCAAATGGGATTTGGACTTACCATGCCTTCAGGTGGTCCCCCTATGCTTAATTGTAAACCACTGTTAAGTTGCAATCAAACTATAAATGATATTATAAATACAGCTAATAAACTGATAATAACTGACTTGGTTGTGTCACTTGATAGACATTTCACATTTTGGTTGTGGGAACTGGGGAATAAAAACAAAAAAAACAAGATTTTTATGCATGTACACTGGCATAAACCACAAAAGGCTTAGACTTCTCAGCCTAAACAAGCATGGCATCAAATTCCCTAACAAAAATATTTAGTTGCATTATAAATACAGAAGAGGACCAGCTGAACGCACCAAGCCACTCTCACAACTGAAGACTGAGAAATTCCTGTGATGGAATCAAGTCTTGAAAATCAGACCCGAGAAGGATAGACACTATTTTTGTCATCAAGCACATAAAGCACTTGGTTATCCTCAATTTGTCTAACAGCTAATTAATTCCCATGTCATGTCTGTGCTAGTCATATAAACCCCAACAAAAAGCACATCCCACTTTATCATGCAGAGTCTGCTCCCAAACTCCAAAACTCCTGAGTCTCTTTATCAGTACTTGGAAAAACAGAAATTTATACATCACTGAACAGAAAACCTTACTCCTGCCCTGATACTCCACCCAACCCCAGCAACACCAGTACGTGAGTAAGCGCTCCCCATTTATGCCCAGGCAGTTCCTCCACAGAGTACAGGTGCTCTGTATCGCCCCCCCACCACTAAGAAGTCTTTGTCCTGTGTCACACAGAGACAGGGCCTGTCATGGCTTCCCCCACACCTCAAGCACGCAGAGAGTCAGCAGGGGCTCTCTAGGATATCCTCTGGATCAGCATTTCTTCTGATAGGCAGTAGAGAGTGTTGACGGACAGCTCAGAGATGAACGCCTCACAGGCCTTACGGGAGACGCCCTTGCATTCACGTAGGTCGAGCAAAGAGATGCAGGCGAGGCGGCGGAGGTACCTCAGACAGTTGTCCGTCAACTTATTGCAGCCTGGGAAAGGAGGATGGTGGAATCATAAATACCAATGAATAGTCAATTCTAGTGTTATGAGTATTTTTGTTTGTTAAAAAGTTAAAGCTCTTTATTCTGATGTTATATTAATCCTTGCTTGAGTGTTTGTTCAGTAACAGGGGTATCTCCATCTCTTCAGCGGTTTAGTGAACAGAAAATACATTTATTTTTTCGTCATGTCCAATTTCACTTGTTTATCCTGTATGGTTTCTTTCCCTGAAAATGTATTTTCGGTTTACTAAAGAGCTAGTGATGGGGAGACCCCTATTACTGAATAAACACCATAGACATGATTGATATCGGAATATAGAAGCAACACTTATTTGATCAAAAACATATCACTTACACCCCCTTTATAGCGCTGTTAATCTCTAAATTAGATGTGCACGTTTGGGGTTGTAGCCATATATCATACACCTATCTCTCACCTGTCAGATGGAGCTCGGTGAGGGTGTTGCGGGTGGACGAGCCCACAGCAGTAAGCAGGTTAATAGACTGGTCAGTCAGGCTGGCGCAGTGGGAGAGGTCCAGTCGTGTCAAAAGGGGCATATGGCGGATCACCAGGCGCAGGGTGGAGTCACCGATGTCTAGACCCGCCAGCCGGAAACATTGCATGGTCCGCAGTCGGCTACGGTTGTCACAGCCTGCAATGCATGGTGCAGAATGATGGAGGGGGAAGGTAAATGAAGACGAAGATGTACAAATGTGGGGCAGGCAAGGGTGAAGGGGAAAAATGAAAAAGACAGAATGATGGGTAGAAAGTACGAGGATAAAAAAAGAGACCGTACAAGACGTGTAAAGTAACAGAACTAAATGTGGGATAACATTTTTTTTAAAGTACTTAATTCATATACACCACATTCAAACCGTGGGCTCTGGGTCTACAATGGACTCACCTGGTGGGGTGACCAAATCCCTGATCTGAGAGTCTTTAACCCCGTCAGCCCACCTCAAGTCCAGCGAACGGAGGAGAGGACAACTGTGAGAACTGAGAGCTGAAATAGATGACCAGGAACAACCCGATAGCACCAGATCCTTTAGACCTGGAAACAAGAAAGGATTCAGCTCTGTCTTTAGTCAATTGTGTGTTAAAGGGTACTAGCAGTAGGTTTGGATCAGGGTATCTGCAAATATCAGTACTTTAAGACTTTTTAATATGTTTTTAATACCACTGTGAATGGAAGTTTAAGGCAAGTTTTACATAAAGACGAGTCATTGTTATGTCACTGGTAATCTATAGCAGTTATAGAAATGCCAAATATACGGTTGTCAACAACCCTGCCAGTTTAACCATTGCCTGGTCCTTTCACCTCCCTAACCACTGGCAGTGGTATGACCCCTTCAGTATAGTTGACTTTACTGAATTAATCTGCTTTGAGGCAGTGACAATTCTGAAATTATCTTTCACATTTTCTTTCTTTATGAAATTAGTGTTTCAGACTTTCTAATAAGATACTTTTCAAGGCCTTAATGTTGCCAAAATTGATTTAATACTTTTCAAGAACCCTTGGAAACCCTGTGGATTGAAATGAATAGTGCCATATATGCGATGCCACCTTTGTGGAGTTTTATGAAAAGGGGCTTTGAGGAATTGGCAGCAGTCACTGGTGGCAGACATATCTACACCCCAACAGTAACAATGTTGGTTCCTTTTTTCATTTTAAGTAAGTTTCCCCACAAAGTTGAAGAACATTTACATTTTATTACCAGAAAATCTACCACAAAAATGTCATGCCATTGTTCAGGCACATAAAGGCAACTAGATCCAATTGGTCTCATGTTACACCATTTGTTTCACAGGGGCTTGGGGAAACCAACTTAAAAATAACAATTCAAAAGTAATATTAATTTGTACCACAAGGAAGTCCTAAGACCCTCTGTTTAAGATGCTCCATACCTGACAGACGTCCGATAAGCCAGCCGAGCTGTTTTTTGGAGATGTTTGTCCAAGACAGATCCAACGTGACTGGCTGTCGTTTGATGATGCCTGTCAGGGCCTGGGGAGTGATGGTGCGCATGATGCTCAGGTCGATCCGTGACCACAGCCGCTTGTCCAAGCACCTGAAGACAAACACCCAAAGAAGAGTAATGCATTTATCACCCATTTCTAGAGCATTAACTGCAGATGTAGAGCATAGAAGTTAAGACACTATGCGACCCTAGGCAACCAAAACAGAGTAGTGGGCATAGGTAGACAACCTAACAGAAGCTAGTCACTATTGAGGTACAAAAATAATACGTGGCGGGCGCTGGCCTTCCGGGTCGTGCAGGGGTAAAGTGCTGGGCTTATATTCCAACACGGTGCCTCCAGCGAACAATTGACCGGGTTGGAATTGTGTTATTTGTTGCTGCACTAGTGACACCTACAGGTGGGTCACGCACTGAGCCTAGTCGTTGACACTCCTCACCGTCAGGTAAAAATAAGCAGTTTGAGACTCCATCTGTATCAAGGAGACTGTGGGGTCTCCTTGATACTGATACTATGTGACTGGGGGTTAGCCGTTAAAAACAATAATGAATACATACTTGTTTCTTATTGATTTATAGTTCAGAGATTCAGATTCTCACTGTCTTACCATTTGTACCAGTTCTTGCAGACAGCCATGCAGACACAGAGATCTGCTCGACTCAGGTAACGGAAGACAGACACCCACACCTCCCTTTCACAGCCGGGTTCACCGCCTCCGTTCTCCCCGTCCGCCTCACTCCCACCTTTCTGCAGGGCTGACAAAGGAATGCGAAGAGGGTAAATCTGAGTAGAGGAAGAAGAGGGGGCACCATTGTTCAGTCTCTCTGGCCTGCCTCTTTTAGGAACCTCTGTGTTTTCATGATGGGAGGTGCGAGAGCGAGGGTGCGTATGTCTGCTGCGGGTGTGGGGTGGAGTGTGCCTGTCAGGATGTGAGGGATGTGGATCGGGATGGGGGCCATGACTTCTGATGGGCCTGCGGGCAAGTGGCATAGTCTGAATGTGCCTGGCGGCAGCAGCCACACATCGGGGGGCGAGGGCTGCCTCGAGTTTGGGAACGATGGCCGTAGGGTCCCGCTTGGCCCTGGATAGTCTCTGGAGCGTCACTGTCAGGTACGTCCCTTTCTCCGTGCTGTCCTTAGCTCCCATCTGCCCACCCTGCTCCAACTCCTCTTCGTCCTCCTCTGCTCCATTTTGGTTGGCTTCCTCGCTGTCGTCCTCTTCTCCCCTTTCTTTGGCTGCTCGTCCTCCTCTCCTCGCCTGTGGCCGGTTCTCTTTATCAACTCCCCTCACTCCGTTCTCTCGCCTCTCCTCCTCCTCCTCCTCACTGCTGCTACTACTGCTGCTGCTGCTGCTGCTGCTACTGCTGCTGCTGCTACTGCTGGTGCTGTTGTCCTCACTGTTGTCGTCCTCCATCTCTCCGTGGCTCCTCCCCCCTCGCGTCCCTCTCCCTGCCCCTCCCCCACGGAGTCTCACTCCTCTTCCTTTGCCTCTTCGAGGCTCTCCACGGGGCTCCAGCAGCAGACTGGGGGAGGGCTGCTGCTGGATCGAAGCCGCACCTCCAGCGGAGCTGCGACACGGGGACCCATTCCCCCATGTGACCCCTCGGCCTTTGCCTCGAGACAGTCTGCCAGTAGAGGAGTGCAACCTGGACAGGATCTTGGAGCTCAGTGGCCTAGGGGATCGGTCTAGTCCCGCCTGCTTCTGTTGTGATAAGAAAAGGGAAATTAAATGTGACTGACATAAGAGGAGATAGTAAGCATGCAACGTTATACTCTGCTGTGGCATAATGGAACCTTCTCAAAAACATGTCATAACAGGATACGTACAGCTGCAGCTAAAAAAATAAATAAAGCTTTATTTAGGTGTACCAGTCAGCAAGCATAGACAGTACTATTGACTAATGTCAGTGCTGCTCTTTGGCACAACTAAATAAAAAAAAGACTTCTTAATTGCAGCTGCTATGATATGTCTGAGAAAAGGGCCCAATTAATGTTGAGAACTGCAGCAATACACAAAAGATTGGGGTGCTGGCCCTAATTCAGCCAGGTACTGTATATGAGAGACTATCTAATACTACTATTGGCATGGTAAATAATGTTCTCACGGTTATTATGATTTGTCTGACAAGTGTTATTCAAAAGAGTGTATATACATAATAAGGAAGCAAAACAAAAGGACTACCATAAGAGTTAGCATATCAATCAGTTCTATTTTAAGCCCCTGGAAACCCAGATCCACATTAGCCTTCAGTGTGATTTAGGACCTTATGTACACAGCAGTAATCATCTAAAAAGTATTTGAAATTTGTTTAACTCAAAATAATTTGAAATAAGTCATTTATGTCTTTAGACTTTACCGATTTTACTTTTTAAATACGCTCTGACATTTATTACAATTTGTTCTGCGAACCAATCATTTAAAAAACATAATTTGTCCCACCCAACAGATGCTCAATCTATCTGACTCTTGTTGTACTATTAAAATCATGTCAGCTGATCAGTGATCACGTATAGTATGTGTTTCATAAGATTATTCAGTCATTTTAAAAGGTTAATCCCTTGCTTCTTCTATGATGTCAAGTCCAAAAGACAAATACCACAAAATCGATCATTAAAACAATCCTAGTTTTACAATAAATATGTCCCATTTATTATTCCAGTGGTGTGCCATGTGTGTGTCTGCACACACTCTAGAGGCCCTAGAGAGATGTTTCACATCAGCCTTTTGTAGCGCCACCAGGAGGCCGATTTTTGCAAAACACATATTTTGATATTACTCCTACAAATCGGTACACATTATCTCTATAGTCATGTGATTAAGATGGATCTGTCCGATTTTTCATAATCCATCCTGATTGGCTAACATTGGCATCTAACGTTTGCCTCAAAAATTAAATGCCCCAAATCATAAACACAGCGTGCGACTGCCGTGAAACTTCACATTGGACCGTTATGGGGCATACATGTAGCAGTGGCGGCCATTTTGTGGTTCCACTTAAAAAAAAGGCCATTCACTTTTCCCATAAAGATTTACCTTTTCTGCCATAGTGCGCTTTCTTCAAAACACTGATTTTGCTACTACTCCTACAGATGTTCTCCAAAACCACACAAATCGGTACACATTATCTCTGGGGTCATGTGATCAAGATGTTAAGAATTTTCAGATCCCATTCCAAGTGACTATGACCAAAGTTTGCTGGCCCTGGGTAGGCAAAACGGCCTGGTGGAGACCTGTGCTCCGAGGATCACACTTTTCTAGTTTGTTATTGTTTTTTTTACTAGGTTTTCTAATAATTATGAACATTTGTTTTTACTCAACTTTTAGCTTATGCTTAATGGGACAATCAACTTTGATACCATAATACATGCATAAACATTTGTAATATTTTAAATCAAATTTACAGAGGCTTTAAGCCACAGCAAAGTTGTACTACATGATCTTCGGAGACATATGGGTATTGCTTACCACCAAGAGTTTACTGCGCTCCAGTTTCATCTGCAACAAAAAAGGAGAGGATAGTATGATGAGCAAGACATTCATTCATACAAGCTTGTATAGTTAAAGCATAATCATACACTTTTAAGGGATGAATAAATATAAAGCTGCTTTTCAATGCTCGTTTCTGTTGTCCTTGCCGTCGAAAACTGAATTACAGGACGACCGGAGAACACCCCAGGTTTGCGCTGGTGTTCTCAGAGCACATTTATGAACGCACTCCAATTGACTGTCTCCACCTGTTCTTCAGGCATGTGCTGCGTTTTATTGGAAGTCCATTCACGTGCATCCAGACACACATCCCTTTTTCATTTAGAGTAGGCTCCCACCCCTAAACATTTCTAAACCGTGCTGCACAAATAACGCAAATGATCTAATTCTGATTCAAAACGTTGGCATGCCTGCATCCTCCAATCTCTCATTATCACCTGCCAGCCCTCCCCTCCTTACCCTCTTCCTCCTAAATTGGTCCTCCAGAGCACTAGCTCTCTTGCGGTTCTGTTGATGCTGCAGTAACAGTCTCTGGGAGGGCGGGGGCACTGTGCTTCTGGACGAGCCTCTGCCTCGTCTGCCTCTTCCCACACCGATGCCCTCCCGATGGGCACGCTTGGACGGCCGCGAGGTCGACATCCCTGACCTCATGCTGTCCTCATCGCTGGAAGACTGGACCAGTAGGAGGAGACAGATAGACACAGAGAGAAAACAAAAGGTCACTGTCAGAGTCAAAGCCAAGCGTAAGAATTGTTCAAAACAAGTTAAGCAAAAAGGAAATGTCATGAGAGAAAAAAAATGTGTAGTGTACCTCTGAGGCAGATCCTTTGACCTGGACACATTTGGGACATTCCCAGCAACTGGGCAAAGCCTTGTTTATCTTCCCCTCACCAGACTCCTGCAATAAAGAGTTATAAAACAACTGATACTATTAAACAGCTGTGGCAGACAAACCCAACAGCAGCCAGTACCTTATACTGGATTAGCATTCATATTTCAGAGAAATACTAACCTTGACACAGTCAGGATGGGTGATCTGGGCACAGCTGGAACACTCCATGAGGGTGTGAGTAGAGGGGTCGTCAGACTCCTCAGGTTCACCATGACCGCATATGGCACAGCGCGCTGTGTTAGGCAACGCGGGCTGGGGAGATGGGACATTGCACAGTGAACATTGCAACCTCATTTGTCAGCTTAGCTGGCTAGCCATAATGTTCAGTAGTTATGGTTTAAAGACCAGCAGAAATGGTGTTACGCAACCATATCTTGATGTATTTCTAATTGAATTGGTGCTTCCTCAGCCAATCATTCTGTTCCATACCCTCAGGCTATTGGATTTAAAACTGATGTACTCTGGGTTGCAGTATAGTTGTAAACAAATGGTTACAAACGTTTATTTGCAAAGGTATCCATCTTTGTTTGACATTCTACACACACACACACACACACAGAGTAGCACCGCTCTCTAGTGCCTAGAATCAACTTTGTATGGAAGAGGGATGAACATCGAGCTATGAGAATGACAGGTGTTAGTCACACATATTATTGGTTGAAATTGGTCCGGACCTGCCTAACCACGCATTACGTAGTTTTTTTGTTGTTTTTGTTTTGGTTGGTTGGTCTTTTACAAAAACATTCATTTATTTTTTTGGCCTCAATTGTTAACCGCTTTGTCTCCATTATGACCACACATACGGTATGCTCTAAAAAACAATTTTCATTTCAGCTGGTCAAAGGAATTCCCTCCGACCTGCTATCGTAAGCTAACGTTACAATAAATTGGTTGACGATAGCCAATATAGTTAAGACTATGCCAGCAGCTGACCATAAACCATATGCTGCTAAAGATGGTCCACGTGTGGTCCACAAGATGGACCACACGCACGCACGCACACACACACACACACACACACACACACTAGATATTAGGCAAGACAACTCACAGCCAGACACTGTCTCATGACACAGCTCTTCTTCATGCGACCCGGCCCGCCAAACTTCCTCATGTCAATACAGTATTGGCAGTGGCCGCACTCTTTTCTACGGCAGGCGGCACAGATCTTGCACCTCACCCGCCTTCGCCTCAGAGCGGAGATGGAGGAGGAAGCCTTGACGGGCTTGTGGAGGGGGGTCCCAATCCGAGGACGGTAGATGACCGGTGGAGGAGGCGTGGGAGGCTTGTACCAAGATGGCTGTGCCGAGGGGGGGATAAAGAATTTCAACTGAAGTCAAACACACAAACCAAAAGAAGTTCACGGGAGTAATGATACCATTACTCAACAGATGCAAATTGAACTTCATAAAAATAATAAACTGCAAATCGTAAAGCTGTGAGTCTACCAAACATTCTGATACTAAGTGGCTGATTTTGCATGTTTGAATGTGATGATTAAACTCACCCTTTTGGGCCATTTGACAATGGGCTCTCCAGTGTAGGACAACTTGGGGTTATCGTCAGAGTGATCTATCAGAACAGTCTGAACAGGATAGGAGATGAAGAGAAGAGGGAGGAAGAGAGGCATATATCGGTAACATGGCACATTAGTCAGAACCTGTAACCAACAAAGTTTGTAATATCAGTTATTATCCGAGTGTTTTGTATTTATTAGAGAATCCATATTAGAAGCACATGGATGTGCCTCTAACCTTCCTGGGGTACAAAATGGTCAGGAGCCCTGCCAAGTGACACATACCCGCATGTCCAGGAGCAGGGCTGAGGCGTTTTGGATCCCAGCTGGAACACACTTCTTGTTGGATGGCAGTTCCTCCAGTTTCCCCAATAGGTTCCACAGGCCCTCCAGCTCTAAGGGGGTCAGCTCATGCCCAGGTTTGAGGGCCGAGTCTGGTTTTGCCTCATCCTCCTCTTCTGTCTTGAGCTCTTTGTCCTCGTTGTCAGAGTCACCCCGAGTGCCATTGGCAGGTTCATCCCCATTGTCATCGTTGGCCTGAAAATCTTCACGGGTCAGGCCTGTGAGAGAGGAGGCCAGGACAGATAGAATTGAAGTTCATTTTGTTGACTTTTTCAAATAATGTTTATTTAAAAAAAAAAAGAGTGATACTGAAGAAGACGGTAATGTTTGTGAGTGTGTATGCAAGACAGATTGTGTATGTATTAATGAGTAAGTCCTCACCTATGCCTAGAGAACATTTCTGAAACTCAGGGGTCAGGTGGGAGATATTTGTCAGACAGTAGTGGTATCTCTCCAGGACGTACCAGCACATCTCATAGTAGAAAGGGTAACGGAACTTAGCTGGCACCTAAACAGAGAGAGGAACGTCTCAATAAGCTTGATAATCACAAATTCAGACATTAACAAGTAAGGCTGGGAAACCATTTATCGATTTCACATTTTCAGAGGTATTGATAAATGGATAAGTAAAATATCGTATCAATTCTTGCACGAATAAATAACTTTTGCACATCAATATTCTTTGTCACTCCACATATTTGGCCATGGTTTTCCTTAATAGCTGTTGACATACACTGACTGCAGTTATTGCAGCACTGTGGCCAAAGTAAGCCACACTGCTAGCGCTCAGGAGAATTAAATGTATTTAGACCTGATTTATCGATTCTTCAAAATTGCTGAACACCCAAGCCCCAACCAGGATATGGTCAACTTCCACTTGGTAAAATATCTGATCAATGTCACCAATAAAAATATCTATTATTCAGCCAACATTTTTTTTGATAATAATACATAATAGTGTGTGTGTGTGTGTGTGTGTGTGTGTGTGTGTGTGTGTGTGTGTGTGTGTGTGTGTGTGTGTGTGTGTGTGTGTGTGTGTGTGTGTGTGTGTGTGTGTGTGTGTGTGTGTGTGTGTGTGTGTGTTGCTGCTTACCCGTGTGCGGTCCTCAATGCTGTAGATGTTAAGCTGCATAGGGATGTTAAAGCTATGGAGGAAATTCCCCCCAAAGACCAGGGTGTCCTGTGGGGTGTAAACTGCATGGATCCAGCCTACAACACAAATACGGAGGGGGACAATGTTCATATGATGGTAAGGAAAGAAACACTAAGCCACTGGTTTAAAATTAGTCATAATGTACAACTTATTTTCTCTTTGTCCTTCCATAGGTAAGCACTGTAGAAATTAAGGAGACTGCCCACTAAGCCAAAGTTTTTGAAAATGGTTATGCACAGCCACCTTGCACCACACAGAGTCTGATGTGTATTACAAATGTGTTATTACTTATTAATTGTGAAATATTTGCAGAATAAAACACAAATATTAAGGATATATTGAGCCCATTCTGAGATAGCTAAAAGGAGAGTTTCACCTACTGATCTGTTGGATTATCCATGATCGTTTCAATGTTTATTTCAATGGACCAGTTTGATGCTTTGCCATTACACATTAAAAAGAAGATCACCAATTGTGTGATCCAGATAGCAGCAGACACACACACAGACTTGAATAGTTTAAGAGGCATTCCAAATTGTATCATCGCATCGGAAAACTGCGCACTAGGCAGAGACTTTCCTGAATCCACAGGCTTCATTCTTCAGGGTAGGCTACACCACAGCCTCAAAACTTTGCATCATACAGACAGGATGATGCGAAAAACACAGAAAATCAAACCTGATCTGAAACATTTTATGACAGACAAAGGTTTTGGAGGCAGTATGTAAACGTGATTGACAGAAAATGAGGTCGTAATTTATTTTTTAACAACCAAACATTTTCGGGTGAAAGATTAGCACTCAGTGTGCAAGCTGCTTTAATCTAAGACAGGAAATGATGAAACCTTTAAACTCTCACACAAAAAAAAAATCTTGGTTAAAAATCATTCTTTCCGAAAGAAAAAGATTCATAGTAAATTAATAGTTTGACTAGTTTATTTTCAACCAATTTCCAGCTAAAATAAAGCCCACACACAAAAAGGGAGTGCTCGTTTTCTTCCAGTTCACCACCCGCGCACCCCGTCAAAAAAAGAAATGACGTCTCGGAGGTACAGACTGGGGGGGGGGGGGGGGGGCGATGATTTACGATTCTGTGCCTATTGGAACATAACTTGTACGGCTCTGAGTCGACTGAAGGTGACTTCGCAACTCTCGGCGACTCGCTAGCCTAAGCTGGCGCGCGCCTCCGTCTGTGAAACCGAGTGCACTTTTGCATAGCTCTGCATTGCACAGCTCATAAAAATTAATAAATTGCTGATTCAATCAATCAAAATATTTAAAATTAACCCAAATGTCTTAACAGTAGTCAGGGATGTGCAACTACACTGACTAAAACACTGTTTAGAAAGAAAACATACAATAAAAAATAAACAATGACAAACTAGCCTCCCCAATATACTTATATACTTCAGGTTGAACAACATGCAACAAATCCTATTGGGGACAGGCAAGGCAATAAGCTACACAGTACACAATACCTCAAATTTCCTCAGATGTATGCTGGAATGTCTTTTCTCCAAGGGGAGAAAGAGAGGCTAATTAATAATTAAAACCTAATGGATTTCTTTCCTTAAAAGAAAACTAAACATGCTTCATAGCTCCTGGGAAATTACATAATATATTTGGTATTTTATCCACCACCTAGCCTACCAACTGTTTCAAGTTATGGTCCCAGCCATCATTAACATATGGGATTCATGAACAACTATAACATTTTAAGGTGCACCTATGTATGTGGGTGTATGCTTAGTTGCTTACCTGACGGAATCATGAAGGTAAACCCCTGCTTGAGCACTATCCTCTGGCAGTCATAGCATTTGTCCCCAAGGAAGATGTCTCCCTGTTTCCCTGACAACACCCAGTTCTCGTACATCTCCAGGTTCTGGGGGCTGGGAGGAATCAGCCAAAACACCTGCAGAGGTCAGGGGTTAAAACATCACATATACATACAGCTGGGGTTTGCAAAGCCAAAAAAGCAGCAACAGTAATTGTTGAACCCACCTTGACAGGAAGGTACAAAGCCAAAATGGCCAGGTCCACCTCACATTAGAGGTCACTACACCAGCGAGTGACGTTGCAGTAACTAAAAACAATCTAGTCAAAAGTACCATCCAAGTAGCAAAAGGACCTTAACTGACCTTTTCTCCTCGCAGGATGTGGTACCAAACTGATGTACCCCCAAAATCTATGTGGAAATCTGTGAAGCAGCCCTGCACACTCATCAGACAGTACCTGTATAACAGAGAGAACCAGAGAGAAAAAGGTGGAAAATGCTGTGGAGGACTGGGTGTGATCAAATGCTGAGCAAAAACAAACAAACAAACAATAATGAAGTCTTTGCTCTGCTTACTTCTGCACTTTGGGATAATGCATATCTATGATGGCATTGGTGGAGTCTCGCTGTCTCTCCTTGAGGTGACGGGGCCACATGTTGTCCACCCAGTCGATGAGGTCAACCTAGATGATTTAATTAGCAGATTGAGGTGATGAAATGAAATACCAGGTTCTTAGAAAATGTACTTGCATATTCATAGAACCATACGAATGTCTGACCTCCATCTTAACCATGATGGTGTCCTAACACTGCATCTGCAATTTTGCCAATCTTTACAATCGACCTCTGCCGCCTACCGTAGTTACTGTTGCTATGCCTGTCAAACTGCATTGGTTTGTAAGCAGGAGTTCATTCCCAAGCCAGATCATTTAGGGAGCGCTCATTTTGGTTCAAATGTTATTGGAATGTACTATACAAATAAACTTGCCTTACACGTGTTTTTGTGCATACATTTTTGTGTCTGCATGTGAAGGTGCATACTCTCACCGAAGCAGGTCGCTTGACCAGGTTCTCCAGCTTGGTGTGGCTGAACTCCAAACTAATAACGTTATACAGCTTCTCGCGCTCTGAGGGTGGTGTATCAAAGTAACGGCGCCACTGAGCCATTGACATCTCGATGCCCTTCTGGGTGTTCACATCCATCACGTCCACAATACGCCGGCTACCTGTGGGAGAACACAATATAGATCAGCTATTGAACGAGCAAGCAGCAACCCATCAATGACGCAAATTATCAAATAAATAAAAAAACTTGCATTTGTTTGGCAATGGTTTGATACAGCAGAACTTTTAATGTATGTGCTTGTGGTACTGTAAGATACTAGAGAAAGGTGACCAATGCAGCATATAGTATACTTATTTCAATGTATGTGGCTATGAAAATGAAAGGTAAATTGTGTGAAATTAATAATTCAAAAGATGATCTTTCATTTAATTTAGAGACCACATAGGAGCAACTTACCAACAAACAACTTGACATCGCTCACACTGAAATCTGGGTCTGGCATTCTGAAAGAGTAATGTTATCCCAAGTCAGATGTTTACTATTTCTCCTCCAGAGTAAACGATTGGATTATTGCAAGTTACATGGTTTCAGAACACACACACACACACACACACACACACACACACACACACACACACACACACACACACACACACACACACACACACACACACACACACACACACACACACACACACACACACACACACACACACACTGTGTTCCCCAACAACAATTACTGAATGAACAATATGAGTGAGCAACTTACTCTATGCCAAGGCCATCTTTCTCCTCGAAGACAAGGGGGTCCCTGAGACCTTCCCTCTGAATGTACTCAAATGTGAAGTCTAGAAACGAGAAACAAAGATACAGCCATTCATGGTCATTAAAATAAGCAACATCAAGTTGACGCAAATTCTCTTAGAACAGCATTTGGTATACAGAGGTGCTTTATTAAAACTATAAAGGAAATGTATTTTAATTCGTAGTTCTTGGCCTCACTCTCACCTTTGCCATCCATGCGTTTGACTAGATCAGAGTTGAATCTGTCGCAAAACAGCTTTTCCTCCAGGTCAAATGTCCGCTTCCCTTCAATTTCATCATCTGAGATTCCATCGTCCTGGTAACGCCGCCGTGTGCCTGTGCGCTAGGAACATAAAACATTTGTATATTAAGTCAGAACTGGGCAATATGACTGTCATTGGCAAAAGAGAGATAGGACAGAACCACAGGATCGGAATACAATGTGAATAATAAATAAAGTGTAAATGTTTGTAGTCCTAAAACCCGGAAGAGAATTAGTAAAGGGTCCCCTTGCCCAATTTCCAATGCTTTTTTCAGTAAGGGTTTCAATGTAGACAGAACCACAGATCTGTAGTCAACATAGGCTAATGGGTTTCATGTTTTGTTCTATGGTAAATCGCAACCTTTCATTTTGAGGCAGTTATATGCCTTTTTAAACTAATATATATTGCGTGTGTGGTTACAAAATCATGTTGATTTGTGGAGATTATCTTGTTGAGCAAAACCTGTTAATATTCTAAGCCTTTTGTTGGCAAAAGAGCTTATTTTCTTAATTCATACAAAACCCAATGCATAAATTCAACTGGAAATCTGCAGTGAGAACCCATTGCAGCAGTAAGTTCCTAGCTGGCCTCTAGAGAGACTTCATCCCTGTAGCACTCTATAGTATTCCGAGATTGTGTAAGCATCATGGCAAGTTTCTGTCTTCTCGTCCAATCAACGCTGAAGATATTTCACAATACAGACAAACCCAAACCACATCAGACAAACAGCAATGTTCAAAATATCACCACCACTCCTTGTCCTTAGGTCTCATACATCTTATATACGTACAACAATAAGTTCATACAAGCAGAGGCAGCTCAGAGATGTTTATGATAAGAATTAACTGTGAACTCAAGATAAACAGATACATTACAGCTCTCAAATGGAGAACTGTACAAACCATGAAGAGAAAAAAAATAGAGACAAAGGAGAGAAAAAAGAGACAAACCATGAAGAGAAAAAAAATACAATTAGTAATTTCTTGTGCTCTGACCACTGATGTATATTGCTATGTGTAACACAAAAAGAAAATACCAATTATCTTCAAGCACGACTAATTGAGTTCTAGTTTAAAGTCCCTGAATAACTTTTGCCATTTCGTACATGGTTCAAAAGAGGCTCACGAGACATGAAATTCTTAATGAAAGTCTTAATTAAGGCTTAGGGTTAAACATTTTTCCTTTTTTTTCTGCAAATCAATCAGAAACTAACAATTCAACTTGAGAACTGGAATACATCATTATATGCCGCTGACAATGATCGGTCAACCAGCTACTCAACAGTTCATGTGGAAGCCAAACAATAAAGCATTACAAAAGCAGGGGTTAATCTTCCACACAAACGCGCGCGCACACACAGCGCCCCCCTCTCTCTACTACTCTCATTCACCCTATGCGCTGGCTTGGCTAGACAGATGGATAAAGTGCAACGCCCCCACCCTCAAATCTCCCTGCCCCCATCGCTTCCACTCAACCGGTTATTATTTAGGCTTGGATGCCCATTATACATGAATTATTATCAGATCTGCAAAACGTACAGCAATATACAGTTATACTGAACAAGGACGTTACTTAAATAAAAATAAATAAAAAACTGTTAACAGAAATAAAAAAAATATGGCATTATATAAAACCATACTAAATGATTGGGTACACTTAGGCTAAATGGTATTATTTTCATCAAGCAAAAGGTGCACTACATGCTTGTCTATACACATTATTCCACGAAAATTTGTGTTTTGTTTTTCTTTTGTTTACTATTCCAAAATTATAAATTTATAAGATCACAGTGGTGCAAAGAGGGAGCGATATCTCAATTTTCTCTAAAAGACAAGAATGGAAAGAAAGGTAACGTAAGGTCAGCGAAATGTATACAAGTGAGGTCTGAGAGTGAACTTGAACTTGATCTGACACTGCAGCTGGACAAGTTCATTAGTTCACACAATTAATTGGTGTGTGGTTTCCCTTGAAGCAGTCCATGATGACACACCGTCACAATACGTTATGTAGCAGGCTGGTGTGGTGCTTTGTCTTAATCCTTTACCCACAACTGCAACGCACATCGCAAAACAATGACATTTGTAAACAGTTTCATGGTATTAGTGCTGCTGGGCTGACTGTTTACTCACCAGGCGCTTGCTGTAACGTGTGTTCTTGTCATCCATGGTCACTAGAATGGAAACCAGAGTTCCGGAGGTTAGCTATAGATACATTACGTAGCCAACGTATGTCACAAATACATAGTTGTTGATAGTATACCAAATAGACAGCCACTGACAGGCTAGGCTGGTTGGCTAGCTAACGTCGTCTCAACTGGTAAGCTAGCGTTAGTAGACACAAACACACATGATGATAAACACTAAATTGGTACATCATTATATCACACACACCATGTGACACACATTACTTCACGGTTTAAACTGTGAAGGGATTAATATTCGCAGCCTAAGTAGCAATGTAACTATTGTGCTAACACAAGCTAGCAGAGGCGTTAAGAAGGCTTCGCTAGCGCGACCGTGTAGCTCGACACAAATGACGCAATTGTTTAAATGAAACAAGTGGTCACCCACGTCGCGTGGACACTTTTTTCTCAGCTGTAAGAGGCGTTAGGTCATTTTTGACGGGCGACGACGACACCGTGTCCGTGTAACGAAATAGCTATCTTGTTGTCTGGAGTAACAGACTGACTGCTAGCGTTAGCATGAAGCTAGTTGGCGTTACGGCCAACGCAGTGTTGCCATGTCTGCTTATTATAAGCAACTTTGGTCTTGTTTTCCTGTAAAGTTGCTCGTAAATTGATTGATTGATATTGGTTGCAGCCGGGTTGCGGGTTTTTTTGGCTTGTTTCTAAAGTGCACTTGCTTATTTAGGCTTGCTTCCAAATGTTTTAGTTATTATTTAAACCAGTGGTTCTGAAATATTTATTAAAATGTTTTGTGCCAGGGAGCATTTGTATTGTTAGAATGTTTCAAACATATTCCAAATATTCAAGCAAGAGCAAGAGTTTTTGAAAATAGCAGATCTACAAGCTCACAAGATCGGCTATTTTCAATGCGTTTTAAAGTGCTCATAATGGCCTTGTGCCTGGTTGCTTCTTCTGGGCTTGTTTTCCTAGTATATACCGGGTTGCTTATTTCTCTCACAAGACCTGGCCACACTGGTCCAACGCTAGGCAGTTGTTAGGACTGTTCTTCATCCTCTTACCTCTCTGTGATGAAGTCCTCTCTGGGCCGCTGGGTGGTCAGTGATAGTGTTTCTGAATCCCAATTAAAGCTCTTATGTATGGGCTCTCGACGGAGTTCCTCTCCATGTTTCTAAACCGCCGCTGTGTTTCGCCGTTATCGTTGTTATTGTGCGATAAAGTTCCAAGACGATCCGCTCCGAGCCGCCATTTTCAGCTCAGACACAAAACACACACAAACCCTGAGGCTACGTGAATAATCCGCCCACTATTTATAACCTCTGACCAATCATAGACACGGATATTAGCATTGGAAGCCTTTGATTGGATAAAATGTGTGGGGAGGGGGCTGAGGGGACAACCCTGGTGTCCCGATTTTGACTGTTATTTAAAAACATTATAAAATGTAGAAGAATGCCCTACCAACAGTTATTAAAACATGTGAATCCTTATTCTCCTTCAAAACCGCACCAGGCTACTCTAAAAGAGCACTTACAGGTGGCTGCAATTCGGAACTGGCCCCTGTAAAAAAAAAGTAAAAGTCAAAGCCTACCCCCCCCCCCCCCCCCCCCATAGGATGTTTACTGTACACATTTTTATTTCTACCCGTGTATATGATGTTTTTGCAAGCAGTGTATATCTATCTGCCATTACATGTTTCAATGAATTGAGTACAAAGGACCCCAATGGAAACAAGCCATAGAGTTTTCTTGGGTTTAACATCCTCTTAACAGACCTTGTATTGAACTGTACTTACCTGTGCTTGTCTTTGCAAACTGTTAATAAAGTATTCAATCAATCAATCAATCAATCAATCACAACGTAGCTTGTAGATTGGCTATTTTCGCCACGCGGCACCGTCATACACGAAGTATAAAATAGGGCTTAAGCGGTTAAGCAAGAGATGCACTTGATGTGTCTTCACATGTCGTCTATGCCTGTCTGGATCAGTCTATGGTCTGGATTGTGTCTTCTTTCTTAATTCATGTACACATTACCGAACCTGCTAATCCGAGAAGTGCAATATAATATGTTTTTGGGACTATAATCATAATAAGGTGCATCAAGACGAACGTATAGGCCTACTATCTTCAAAGCGCATTCATATCCCATTGGCCGGAGGGACAATCACGCTGTGATCAGTTAATGGGAAGATTTATGGCAAATATAAATATTTGATAGTCTACAGCCAGTCATTACATTCTCAAACCTTCTTTTAATTTCATACATGGTTTAAAAACGGCTTGTTGTGCAATAGATCCTGCATGTAGGCTACAATACACGCACAATACTTTTTGTGATATTAAAATGATATTTAATGCGACAAAAACAAGTATTGGAGGGTGAAGCCACCACATGCTTCTGCTGCGTGTGTTTATAGCTAGACTATTAATAATACATGTTAATGTATAATGAACACATTATAGCTGTAGGCCTACAAGTACAAAGCATTACTTCAGTTTCATAGCCAATTTCATATTTCAATTTCATAGTCATGAAATTTATTATTTAAAAAAAATGGCATTGAGAATTACATACATGTAGGCTACACAACACTTAATATAATGCACACAAATTGAATTGAACATGTACTTTATACTTTATAATAGGTTGACACAAAACCACTGAATGAGTGACAACCTGTACAGAAAATCACCATTTCAGCACCACGAACATACAGACATATCATACACAAATATCGCATACAGTCACACACGAACATTTTTCAGACTATGACCAAAAATAAATAAAGTACAGATAACAATATTTATTGAGAACACATGTCTAGCCTATACAATGGACAAGTTAATAAATCAACCAACTTTAGCTCTGGGCGTGAGGGAGAAACCCCACTTTCCAATGTCCCCGAAATTAGCTGAAAACAAGTTGAATTGCCTTTGCATTGCATTGGTAGAAACAGTAATAATGCACTTGATCCAAGTATGTATTTAGAAAGTATATGTCCTAAGGAATGATCTGTCTAAAATCCCCACAGCCACCTCCAGGAGGCGCCAGTGTTTCCAAATTGGATTAAGAAGAGATTTTAGCAAATTACAGGATATTTGATCATTTAGAGTATCAATATGAGGGGGAGCTGACAGGGCTAAAATCATTTTTGTCTTGTTTTTTCATTTTTAAATAAAGTAAGGGGAAATAAGGAACACATGAGTCGATCTTCTAGTTGATGGAGAAAGCCACCTGTCATTCCGCCTAGAAACAAAGCAAAGACACATTTTTATACTCCAGGCATTTGTACAACACTGAATGAAAGTTATTTATAGTTGGTCTTTAATTTACCTGTTCTAAACCTTTATGAGAAGAAGCTGTACAGGTAGGAGAAGCCAACGATTCCAATTATAACACAGCACAGTGTGATCATCATCTTTTTCTACAGAATTCAAGGAGATTATGATTATTATGTCTGTATACATAACAGCCAACCACAATATAACAGTTAATAACCGTCAGTAATCAGAAACACACAGAACTTGAGGAAATACTGAACAGGTGAACAGAAGGTCAGACAGGGAAGGTGTGTGTGTGTGTGTGTGTGTGTGTGTGTGTGTGTGTGTGTGTGTGTGTGTGTGTGTGTGTGTGTGTGTGTGTGTGTGTGTGTGTGTGTGTGTGTGTGTGTGTGTGTGTGTGTGAAAGATTGTGAGATGGTAGAATGACAACGTACCTCCTCTCTACTATTTACCTCCTTTCAAATGACTCTGTCAGAGACCCTAATATGAAAATATGTTTTGGTTTAAAATAAATGTATTGTAATAATTTCAATTGAATTCTAATTAAACTACTCCTCATATGGTGGTCCCTTGGGCCACCGCTTTGTAGTTGTCGAATATCCTACCTCCCAGCAAAGATGATTTGCTGCAGGCAGCTTTTCTTCCCATAAAATTAAAACAAACATTAACTACACCACAAGCATTGTCAAAATAATGAATAAAACAAAAACAAGAAAATAAAAAAACAGTCTTTCTTTGCCATGTGCAAAGCTCAGTGGAGTGTACAAGAAACCATGGAGGTGACAAGAATTATAAAAAACATAAAATCTTTAATTCCTTCATTGACATTTTGGCAACATGAATAAAAGTATAATTTAGTCTTATAAACAGTCTTCAAAACATTCAGGTGAAAATGTTATATTATTTCTCTCATTACAAGCCCTTATTGTGGTGTGAAGCAATGGGTATGGCTGATATCATTCTGATTGGACTATCTACAAGTGTAAGTAATGCAGTCAATAGATCTTGAACAATGTTTAAAAGCCAGTGGTCAAACTGGGTAACTGCCCAGTGATCGCAAACCATGCATCAAAAACACCACTTCAGAACAAAAAACGTACATGTGGAAGAGTTTTGCTGGTGCTTTGCGGTCTCATCATGTGCTCTATGCATGCCTTTAGCAAACAAATGTCAAAAATGTCAATAGTGACATCATGCTATTGCTAACTTAAACTGTCACCATTAGCCACTATAATATCATTTCAGATTCTTCTGACTGCAGTGGAAGCCAAATATGCTTAAGTCAATGTGGCAAACATAAAAGGTGAAAATAGAAATGCTTAATACAGTAGATATTTGATTCGTTTTTTGAAACTTCTTCCCAGGTTTGACGTCTTATCCGAGTCCTGAACAACCAATTACACTCAACTAATCTCAAGAATCATAGGTGAGAATAGCACACCATTCCTCTTTAAGATGGAGAACTGCAGCTTATTCAGTCAGTTGAGACATGAGCAACACAAGGCTGAACTGTATTGGAGAGTTTTTGCACAATTTAAGCATAGGCGAAAAAGTGTTGTGCACGTTGTCACTTAACAAAAAAGACACTTTTTCCGTTGAAAGTTTGTAGGACATGTTACACAATAACTTTTGACAACGGCATACATTTTGCCAGAGTGTCACATGACTGACTATGTCCCAGTGTAGTAGATACTACTGTAGCTAGCTTTTCATTATACATTTTTTCTATCAAGGCTCATCGTTAAAAGGATAAATGGCAATCAGTGGTGTGTTCTAGATTTTTTCGGAAGGTATACCATAATTATTCGATCCCACACGCACGTTATGTGCGCACATCACCACGCACTGTGTGTAACAGTGTTGTTGTTGCACTCGTGATGTACGTGCAGTTTGAATACTAATTAAGTTTGCCATATCTATTTTTTTTAAGTTGATGTGTGAACTACTTAAAAACTGCCATTATCACCTCAATAGCCACACATAAGCCTTCATCTCGGACGCCAAATTATCACATGAAAAAGGCTATTGAAGTCTACATTCTTGCTGTCCCCAGCCCCTCCTCCTGCGTATCAGATACGCTACCTTGGATGGTTAGTAGACGGTATACGTTTTTTTCCCAAGTTTTCGGGGACGGTATACGTATATAGAGTAACACGGTAGAACACACCACTGATGACAATGCATATCAAAGTGTCCAGTGTCCACTGAAATGTTGTATAATGATGAAATGTTACAGGCACAGTTAGATTGGTCTTTAGTTCCCTTTTCCCCATAATCATCAGAGATACAATATGTATTGTACCTGATGTTAGCTCCAGCCTCACTTCCCCATTTGCAACGGAAAATCCCCAGACACTCCAAGTCAACTGAGAGAGTCAAGCACCTGATTGCAGTGGTCCAAGCCCTACACGGCTTGATGCTATTTTGTGAAAGTGTCTCACTGGATGTTTTTGTACTGGTTAGAATTCCAACCAGACATTTTCGTCCAGACCAGAACCAAATGTTCAGTCAAAGGTCCATCTGGGAGGACTGAGTGTATCCATATGGAGTGATAGATTTCAGTTTTCTGTCCGCTCTCTCCTTGGTGGGAAAGTTGATGAAGGTTAACATAGAATGATGACATAGCTGATGAAGGGAGGAGGAAGGAGGGAGGTCCTTTTATAGTGTCTGGGTGAGGATGACAATTAGGAGAATGAGGGCCACCACAGCACAGCACACGGCAATAAAGATGATCTTCTAAAGTATGAGACAGAGAGAAAACATCAATGTGTATTGTGAGGGACAATGACATCATTCACTGCATGCAAATGAATACATTAGCACCAAACAGGCCAAAGAAACACCAGCCTAAACTATTGTGTGTACTGTAACTAGCTCCCCACTAACAAACACACCCCCTATAAGCCAACAGGAGGAAGGGAATACATGCACACACAGCTCAAGTTGAAGAGAATGCAAAGCCCTTTCCCAAAGCTCCTCTCATACCCACACCCAAGGGTATTTACTCCAGAGTTACTCACCCTTCCCTCTACTCAAACAGCTCATCAGCTTTGCTTCAATCCCACTGACAACCCCACAATCAGAGCTATTATGGCCAGCAAGACCAGCACAACGACCACTATTATCACCCTTTTCTGTTGGGAACAACCAAGTACATATCAATACATATCAAAACCATTCTCAGAAGGGAACAATGAGAATGTCATGCTATACAGTGAAAGCCATTTCTGTAGGAGGAAGTAGGTGACCATTTCAATGGTACAATGCATCTGGCATGTTATGAGACATGACACACTTTTTGTGTCTAGGTAACAACACAATGTATTTAGTGTTTCTAACAATCTGTCACAGTCAGTTCATGTTCCAAAGAAAGAACATAATTGACTATTAGCTAGCCACAGCGAATAAGCATGTAAGTATGTAATAACACATGTTAATGAGACATTATTTCTGATAATACCAAGATAAGATAAAACCAAGTTCTGAAAACAAACATATTCAACAGTCAGTCATAAACCAATATAGACAATGACAACCCACTGAGTTTAAAGAGTGCAGATTAGCAGTTTGTAATAGGACATAGAGAGAGAGAAAAGTAGAGAGCAATAGCTGTGTGTGTGTGTGTGTGTGTGTGTGTGTGTGTGTGTGTGTGTGTGTGTGTGTGTGTGTGTGTGTGTGTGTGTGTGTGTGTGTGTGTGTGTGTGTGTGTGGAGAGAGGGCACAGGTATCCACATTGCTGCAGGAAAACTGGAGGATTGCCTGGGTAGGTTACGGTGCACAATGATGGTCAGGCCACAGGGTGAAGGCTCAGGAACAAACGTCAAGGGATCAGGGATCATCATGGTTCATTGGGTCAAAGTCCTGATGGTGGAGGTGGTCTTGGCCATGTTTCCCATAAGGGGAATACCACTCGTTGTACATTTCGTCTAGGACAGTTCAGTTTAAAAAATAACATCACATTGTTTGTCTGTGAAATCATAGTCTTGCGTAGCCAGACAACCAGAGATCTCCCCCTACCAATACGTCTGTTGAACTCTAAATTCAGGTTCTAAAACCGAAACAATTCGGAATCAAACTGCACTGCAATGCAATCTGCAAAGACGGTAGTGCAGTTCTAAAAATTGGGACCGTATCAGGATTGTTTTGTTAGTGTGGGTTTTCTCCAATCTTCAAGACCCAGGATACCTGTTGGTAGACAGAGATCTCTGATCATCTGGCAGGCTATGTGAGACTAATGAAGTCACAGCTGATGTTCAGGATGTTTAACGACTTAAACCCCAGCATCCGTATACTGCAGAATACGTTCACAGAAAATAGCAGATCTACAAGCTCACAATGCGTCGCGTCGAGCCTGTGGATTGGCTATTTTCAGCGTAGATATTTTATGTAGAGTGAAAACAGCGAAGTCACTACTATAGAGCTCTGAGGGACTCCGGTAAACCAAGTATAGGTTTTTAAAAATCGCTTGGATGCCACTGGGCCATAATGATGATGATAACTGGGAATTTTAAATTAAATTGTCCTGCTAGTCATGCTAATTATTTGACAGGCCATACTGGTATTCCAAACCACTACCGTTACCATTAAAGACTCTGTGCTTCTGGGAAACCTGATCTCAACAGAGGTCACTCACGCGGCGAGCCTCTTGCTGAAACTTTGCGGCTTTCTTAGTATCCGCTACCGCCCGCTCCACGAAGCCCACCGACTGGTCCATGTTGCTCTCAATCCTTTCAATCATTCCACCCTGACAGTAGGCAGGATGTCGCACAGGGAGAAATGTGTGCAAGGGGCAAAAGACACAAAAGAGAGAAGAGAAGCAAATCCAGAAGAAGGACACAGATGCTGTTACCCACAGTATAATCCAGAGTGTTAATCGGCAGGTCCATTTTTACACTTCCCTGTTGTGTCACAAATGTTGTGCCTATAATGACATGTCCAAAATGTACAGTAATAGTGACGCCAGGTTGAAAGTGTTTAATTAATACTCTGGATTTGACTGTGCAGTCAGTGATGTGTCATCAGCAGTGTGTGTGAAGCAGATGGGATTGTGTGACTGTGAGAACGCCATCTGGTTTTGAGAGTGAGAAAGAGTTGAAAACCACGTAGAAAAAATGCAATGGGAATAGGAAAAAACAAATTAGCAATTGTGCTAATTTGTGACGTTAAAGCCTAATTTATGTTTCAGCAATAAAGTGTCAATGGACAACAATGATGTATTTACAACTGAAGGAAATGTTGATGCGAGCTTTGTCATTTAATGTCATGGAACACATTTTTATCAAAGCATAAATTAACTGTACGAGCAAATAACGGAAGTACAGTACCTTACGAGCCTTTGTCTTGTACCTTACTGCTTTCTTAGTTTCGGCCTTAGCTGTGGCTATGTGGTCCACAGATTTGGATACATTCTGTTCTATGTTTTCTACTACATTACCCTGAAAAGCATACAGAAAACAAAATTAAAAACCAGCAAGACAAATACTGTTTAACTTTAGGGTTTCACTGCTCAGTGCAATACGGTACATATATTTTGAATAGGAAAAAAGTCATTACTATACACTTGAAGTGGCAAAACAATTAACATTATTGTTGTGTAAGGAAGCATCTCAAGACAGCAAGTGACAGAAACTCAAAAAACACACATCACAAAAACATCAATACAATAATGTGTTGCCCACAGACAACAACTCAAAAAAGACACCACCAAAATAGAAATACTGGGCAGAAAAGTGCCTTACCTCAAACAAGGCTTCCCCTCAGAAAGCATGGCATAACCAGCAAAAAAAATATGTGGTTATGCATCATAATTAAGCAGCTATGGTATTGGGAGTATTGGCTCTAAAATACCTATGGAATTGTACTGACTCCAAATGAGAAAGTCTACCAAACCACTGGTGATCAGTGCGTGTATCACTTACTGAAATAATTTATGTCAAATCTGACAATGATTGAGTGGTGAGATGGAGTGAGAATGAGAGCAGTGGACAATAATAAAGTTAAACACAATTGGTTTAAATGCAATGGCTACGATGGATGGATGGATGGATATATAGCCTAAATATGTATACCTGGCTCTCCACCAGCATCGCAATGTCTACAAACATGTCATGGAGCTCCTTGATGCTGCTTTCCAGTCTGACAATGTCTTTGTGTCTGGATTCTATCTCACTCAGTGCCTGCTTGGAAATCCCAGAGTCCACGATCTGTAAAGGATAGGGGTTTGGTATTATCACCCAGGACAGTACATATAGAAAGACACGCACACGCACACACACACACACACACACACACACACACACACACACACACACACACACTTACCCCAGCTGTGAATACAGCACTATTGCCACTCTCCAACATCTCTTCCAGTTCTTCATCTGTTGTTGCCTTGCCAGCTGCAACGGAAAGGTTCAAGTTATTATGGGTGCATTTGGAAATTCACTATTCTAATACAACAACAATTAGTTAGCCAGAGTGTCAAGAAAGATGGCAAACAGAAATATTATTGCCATGATAGAAATAATGTTTCTATTATTTTAGTAGAACAATGCGTGTGTAAAAGCGTGTGTTTTTGTGTGTATGGTTCTCTGACTCACTGATCTCTAGCTGTCTCTGGATACGTCCTTTACTCCTCTCCCTGAAATCCACCTGGGCTTCATTGTACTTTGTCATCACCTCCACAAACTTCCTGGACAACACAGCATGCTGGGAGAAAATAGAAAGCTCTGGGTCATCTGCAGCAGGTTTCATGTTATGGACAGCCCTTGCATGAATTAAATGATGCACAGATGACCTGATTCCTAGTCCTACTTGTTATACATTATAGAACTAATTGCTAGAGATTAATTTATTAGTTAAATCAGACAATTATGATGGTAAGTGAACATACAGCATGTATCCAGTTATAATTTATATCAAGTAGGTTACCAACCACTAATCACAAGTAAATGAAGTTGTGAGACAGCCATTATTTACCTGGGATTTACGTATTCGCATGTCAGCTGACACCCTCTCCTGCTCATCTGACTCCAGGTTCCTTTCGATGGCTGAAAAACATTCCAAAAGACAGATTAATGAGCCAATGAAAATGTGCATATTACAACTGACATGGTTTTCTTTCACCTGTTGCGTTAGTGAGTGTAGGGTTGTTGACTTACTCTTCAGTTTGTTTCTGGCATTGTTAGCCATCTTCTTAATGTCATTGGTAATGGCATCCAACTCATCTTGTGTTTCTGTTGAGGAATTGAGATTATTTGATGGAATTGGACAGTATGGGACAGATACTTATATGTAAACATGTAAGGTGAAAGAGAGGGGAAAGGGGTATATAAGGGATGCAACAGTAAATCAAACTCATTGATTGAATCGATTATAACATGTAATTGATTAAAACTTTTAATTCTCTCGTCATTATAGGCAAAATAGTGAAGATAGCAGACATCGTATATCGATACGACACATTGTGAGCTGCACCATTGTATGACAAAGTATGCAATTTCATGTTGATATATTTACAAAAAAATGCTTCTCGATTATTTGATTAATCAAGAAAAGTAATCAATTGAATAATCGCTAAGAAATAAATTGACAGCCCTAATGTACAGAGAGAGCGGCGGATACAGAAATGTTCTCACTCTGATCTGATGTGGGAGCAGATAGGACGACCGAGTAGAGCTTCTTGATCTCAGCCACATTCTCGTCAATCTTATCAATACTGTTCCTGATGTCTTCAATCTGAAAAACAGAGAAATAAAATCAATCATACATAACTTCAGTCAGTTTGCACTCTTCTCACATTCTCCACAGACGTTTACCACTGCACAAGGACATTCCACAACCACGATCCGCCTGATATGTCCATGCCCATATATGCGATATACTGATAACATCAGCAATCTCCATAAATGGGCATAAAAGGAACATAGACAGACAGGCGGGGTATAACGGGTATTGCATAACAGGGGGGGGCATTCCCTATTTGCATCGTTCACAACTTGTATCATTCCCGAGTAGGCCGGTACCCAACGGGCACTGTTCCAGTAAACATGAATATGAATATGGATGAAGGCACATACAAGAAGGATAAACACAGACGTAGACACAGATAGGGCTGTCACGATTATGACATTTAACTTGACGATTCATTGTCATTCAAATAATTGCGATTAATACTTTTATTTTATATTGAACTTTGGAACATAAAAAATCTGTAATATTTGCCTTTTAGGGTTTGTAAACTAACATCGCACAGAGCAGATATGGCAAATCACTTAAATAGCGTATGACTGACAATGCCTGGTACCAATACTCAAAATAAAGAATAATTTTATACTTTCATTTGCGATTATCTCAAATAATTGTTATTAGCTGATTATGTCATAATTGTGACAGGCCTATACACAGACGAAGATGAGACATACACTCAAAACACCAACAACCACAAACCTGCTCACCTGACAGAAGAAGTCATCCATGAAGGCTGCATTGTCAATAGCGATCTCCACCTCTTCATCATCTTGGTCACACGTCTGAAACAAAAAGGGGCAAAGAGCAGATCCAGAATCAGATAACATGTATGTTAAAACTGGTCAGTAGAGACCCCTAGACTCAATCAATTAATGGCATTCCTTAAAAATTGCATCCCTACTAGGGACCCCTGGGATGCAATTTTTAAGGAATGTCATTGATTGATAGTTGTTAACCTTATCAAACGATCATTGATTCATTGATAATCGATGATTTTCCTGAGAGCCTGAATTTCCTCGGGATTTCCTCGGGATCAATAAAGGTCTATCTATTGTTATGACCTAATCCGTAGATTAGATCAATAACTGATATAACTGTGATATAACTGTGTAATAATGGCTGAATTAGAATTAATTCAGCCATTATTACACAGAATTAGTGGAGAGACACAGGAACTCAGCAGAGCGATACACAGGTGGATGCAACCTGTTTGTAAGCGAATAGATTCAGGGACTCGCTCGGCACACATACAATTTTAAGGCCATTTTAGATTTTCCACTATCATTTCATGTGTAGTTTAGTTAGTCTGCGGGGGTTAAAGCAAAAAATAATCCCAAGACTGAAATTTATTTTCAGACCATGTCCCAATATGTGATTTTTGATTTTTAAACATGGCACATGGAATCCTCAAGACTGAAATCAGTCCCCAGGACTGAGAACTTTAATCCCTGAGTCTGTGTGAAAGACTACACACTCTGACAATGAGCCAGCAACAGGCCGGAACTGTCCGGGCTGAATTGATTGATTGATTGATTACTTTATTAGACTGCCCTAGCGTGTCTGATATCTGGCATAGAGGGGCGGGTTTAACATCTCCGGAGAGAGAATGCGTGTGATCCGATTGGTTCACCGATCTGTCAAGAAAACAGCCAACCTAAAGGCCAAACCGCACCAAGGCAATTAGTCGCAACTCCTTGCAACAAAACCGTTTTAAGGTCAACCGCACCAATGCAACTCCTTGCAACTGCCATTGGGGGAAATGGTTGCAAGACAAGTAGTTGCAAGTAGTTCCATGTTACAAGGAGTTGCATGGCGAATCATTGGTGTGGATGTGGAGTGGGCTTAAAAGTACTCAGTACTTTACAGCCTTCCTAGAAATGTACTCGAGTAAAAGTAAAATATTATTCTTGGAAATGTACTCAAGTAAGAGTAATAAGTATCAAAGAAATCTAATACTCAAGTAAAGCACGGATCCTCAGAATCTGTACTCAAGTACAGTACTCAAGTACATTTACTCCACCACTGTCCACCACTGCTCCTGGAGTAGATGCCAACTGTCAACAGGGTGTCGCATCAGCAGGATGCCGTACTGAAGCAGCAAAGCCATGAGGAGCTGGTAACGTACTCCTTCAAGTTTATATCTGTTCTTGGAAATGCTGAGCTAATACATTTGTTTACAACCGGATGCTAGAGAAGGGATGATGCGAGAGGTAGTAGCAAAAATATGTTTGCACAATTCATAAACTTGATTATATAAATTGATCTAATAGCAATAATCAACAATTTTTAATATCCCTAATCCCTATACAAAAAACATTAAAGATTTGAATGTGCATTTTTGCTTTAATTAAACAGGAAATTGTGTAGAGATAGAGGAAGCAGAGTGGGAAAGATGTCTTCAGCCACAATGGTACCATTTGATGATGTAACGATTTTGGTTAGCAATGTGGTTGGCTAGCAGCATGCCTCAGAAGATCATACTTTTAGGTTAGCAACTGAATGTGATATTTAACATTTTTACAGCGTGGCTCTTCAAGAGGATAGCCACCTATAGTATAAGAGGGTCTGACTAATTCTCTGTGTGTGTGCGTTTGTGCGTGCGTGCGCCTGTCATGATGGTCAATTCGGCACAAGAATAAGGTAGCTAGATGTGGTGAAAACCACGTCATAAAACACAGTCGGTAAACATTAGGTAACGAAGCCAGGAGCCTTGCCACACAGAGCTTAACTTTGGCTGGGAATATTTATTTGCACTAGTAAGGCCAGGCTCAAGGAACCTAACCTGTTATGAATATACGCTGACCTTGAAGGAGACCTCAGATAAGCACAATGTCAACAAAATAACTCATTTTGTCATGCTGCTGTGTAATGACTGGAAGACAAGAATGAGGAAGGGAAGGGAAAAAGGAAAGGTGGAAAAAGAGTCTGCTTTTTTTCTATTTCACTCCGTCTTGTTCATTGTTGTGTAGGAGGACGGGGACAGTGACGCTGACAGTGAGGCGCTGTCCAACTGAAGACTTCATAGGAGCACATTATGTCTGGAGTCGCCCTGAGGAACAGAGTCTAAAGTCTCAGCACTTGACTTTCCTCATTAAACCACATAGGTAGAGCAAAGTCAAGCCATGGAAAAAGTTGGGCCACACGTTTCTGTTGACTCTTGTCCTCTCCCTCTGTCTTGGAATCACCTGACGTCTCTAGTGAGTCAGCTGACCCAGATGACTGTGCTCTAATCAGCATGTAACCTACCCTCCAAGGCATGGCTCAGTCTACAAATGTTCTCAGTCAATACTCTTTACAGTTATTTCTACAGTGGCATAGCTCCCTCTATTCCCTCTATCCCAGTGTTTCTCAACCTGTGGGCCGTGAGGGCCTCGCAAGTGGGACCCCAAATAATTGGCAAAACACAAAGATTTAAAAGATAATATAACATTCATATTAAAAAAGAAATAATGTCAAAACAAATGTTTTCGTAGTGACACCAATAAATAAGAACTTAAAATATACTACGTTGGTCCCTTTGATCCAAGCCAGAACATAATCGATTGATCATTAAAATAAACATGCTCTGAAAATGCACATGGCCCACCCATCTGACCACTTAACATGGCAGCCACTGCCATATGGTGGGTGCAAACGCTTTAAAATGTGTGGGCCCTGATCCTGAAAAGGTTGAGAACCACTGCTTTATCCTATTCTATTACTCCACATGACATCAGAATGTTGTTTACATTACAGGCAGCACTGGGTTCACAGCACAGAACTGAGAAGAATCAGTTATTTACATCCTATGACCTGTGTTTTAGAAAGTCTACAAACTACCACTGAAATTTGAATAGCACATGTAGCCTAAACAATGTAGTGCAGGCTTGCAGCACTCACCATTAACATAGATCAACAACATACAACTGGTTTTTAACTTCACTTGAATCATACCAAAACATCATGTGTATGTGTGCACTATGCACACAAGCACATAGGCTACAGTACATGAGCACAATGAATAATTCTGTGGTAGTGAGATAAGAGTAATAGTTTCCTTCCCGTGTCTTTCTTATTCAGCAAAAAACAGGGGAAATGGTGTGAAAACTGTGAAAGACACTCCAGCTGAACAATGGTTTGACACTAACCCAACCCAGAGAGTGTGACTTACTTTTCAACTACTAGTCATGGAACAAACTGTCACAACAGGCCTTTTAAACCTTTCCAGCAAATTTTGTAACTATTATTAGTGAAAAATGACTTTACTATTATTATTATTTTTGGAAGACATTATCACTGAAGACAAAAATACACAGAAATGCTACAATTCCATGTTTAGATCCTTTTTGGTTACGCTAATATTTTGCAAATAATTCTGAAAATATTTTTTTTTAAGTAAATCATTAAACACAATACAGGAGAAATCTAATAGTAAATTGTCTTTTTAATGTCATCAGACTGGCTTTATTAATGCCCCAGGGGAGAAATGGATAAAGTAAATAGATTTTAAACTAAAAAAAGTGCTCCTCGGAGCACAGGTCTCCGCCAGGTCAGGTACGTTATTGTGGCCTCCTGGTGGCGCTATAATAGGCCAATGTGAAAAGGGTGCCATTTATTCTTAGGTCGTTCACGGCAATAGGACACTGCATTCATGATTTGAGGCATTTTGTTCCAAAAATGTGTTTTGCTAAATTAGACCTGCTGGTGGCGCTATAACAGGCCAATGTGAAAAAGGGTGGCATTTCTTCCTTGGCCTAGTGGGAATGTGTTTGTGAAATTTCACGGAAATCGCAAGCTGCGTTCATGATTTGAGGCATTTTGTTCAAAACGGAGCAATCCTGCTAATTTTGGAAGCGAACCTTAGCCAATGAGGATGGAATATGGGAAATCGGACAGATCCGTGTTGATCACATGACTACTAGAGATACTGTGTACCAATTTGCATGACATTTGGATAAAATCTGTAGGAGTAATGTAAAAAAATGGGTATTGCACAAATCGGCCTCCAGGTGGCGCTATAACAGGCCATGTGAAAAAATTGAGGCAGAGGTTCTGAATTGGCATCCAGGGAGTGTGTGTGCACAGTTTCGCAGTGAGATTAGCTGCTAACACACGGACAGGACACACACACACACACACACGGACGGACGGAGGGTAACACATACTCTCTCGCCATGCCTTTCGGCCTGGCGAAGACAATTATATGAATAATTTCAAACTATTTACTTCAGACAGACATAACATGGGTGGTCTGGTTGTTGGGAATTGTCTTTACTGTCACCATAACAACCATGGCCAACATGCTTGCTGACCTACTGAAAAGCATCGGATAAGCATAGGAGCGCTATGAGTGGGTGTATATGGCACCCACTCATAACTTATAGCACCCACTCATTAAATATAGAGATACCTGTATTTATACTAGATTATCATCTGGGAATTCATTGTTGCCTGAGCATGTGTCCTGTTACATAATCCCCCTTTACAGGGCAATAACAGGCTTTTAAGTCTTTTAAGTCTTTAACAAGGTTTTAAGTCTAAATTATATTTCATCACATGACTCTTCTTTTGACAAGTGTTGGCTTTTCAGGTAGCCAGACTCACTTGATACTGATGTAGTTTAGCCTACACACGTTACCAAATGATTGGTTGTCCCACTAAGTAGCTCATGTCACAGAGAGGTTTCCCTTCAATATTTTTAATCCCTGGCCTTTCTAGCAAAACCAGATGAGAAGTGAATGTACCACTGAAAGACGGAGGAAAACAATGGGCCAACAGAGGAACAGATGCTCTACTAATACATCATTTCCAACATTCCCTAATGAATTACCATGAGCTTATCCTGTGCCATGTCTGTCATCTAGTATGACAAGTATAGACACAGACACATAAGTATACTTGATACACCAGGTACAGTAAAACAGTGTTTCACGCTGTGAATTGAGAACTGTGAGTTGAGTTCCGCCCTCATTGCCAATAGCACACATTCTCACCTCTTGCCCTTATGGTTCGTTATTCTACAGTGTACAGTTAAGTGTACACTGCCCAATAAGGCAACAATAAATGTAAACAACATACTACAAAGGGACGTGCTGAAATATCCTACTTTTCTCTGTGGGTTGTAAATGTGAGAACATCACAGGAGGATATGACAGTTTCAGATGTTGAATGTGTTTTGAAGAAACAGAACTGAGCTCTATGCAGTGCCAAAACAATGGAGTTTTCACATAAATATATTTAGATATGTGTATACCATTCTAAGAGAGGCCTGAGAAGGACTGCAAAATAATGACAGCATTACAAGATGTTGCAATGAGCTAAAATGTGATGTCCATGTAAATTTAATATTTGGGTTCTAAGTTAAGACACTTACATGTAATTATGCACTTTATAGGTACACTACATGAACACCTTCAGTAAGAAAGAATGGCATGTTCCACTATTCACCAAAATGGTCTGACCTACTAAACTCAAAATGATTATTAGAATAACAATATAGCTTATGTAAAAATGGAGAAGATAGCTCCAGGCCAAACTATTATCCTTAGTTTCCTGCTGCTCCTCTTTCCAGTATTATGTCAGCTGACCCAGTCATGCCTGGAGCATGACTGGGTCAACACACTCACACACACACACACACACACACACACACACACACACACACACACACACACACACACACACACACACACACACACACACACACACACACACACACACACACACACACACACACACACACACACACACACACACACACACACACACACACACCACACACACACACACACACACACACGTTTACAGCCTAGATCCCATCAGTTAAGTTAAACATTAGGAAGGAAAATGAATGACGGAGAGAGAAGGATGGTAGAGTGTAAAGACACAGAGGCGAGTTGGGCAGAGTAGATATGGTAGCCTACATACATCACCTGCTCTCTATTTACGTTAGACCACGTCTCCCAGACTTAAATCAAGCTTAATTTACACTTGGTTGTAGAAAGAAATGCTTTTCAGCACTTGTTCAACAAAGGGTCAATTAGGCTTTAGCAAATATTTGGCAAATCACTCCATGCGTCCATGGCAACGCACCCCACTGGTGCTCAAATGGATCAGGGCCTCGCCCAGTGGGGGGCAAGCTTGCTTAATGACATTAGTTACATCCTGGTTACCTTGTGACTTTTTAAATTAAAGGAGGTATATTGCTGCCTTGACTTGTTTGCTGTACTTGCATCGGTACAGTGTACTAGTATCATCAGAGGTTCTCAGGATAATTTGATTCTGAATTATGTACATTACTAAATACTAGCTCTGGTCTAGATTAGAAGGAGTTCTAACGCTATGGACCAGAGCTAGCTAAATATACAAGGTTACAGGTGATTTGTATTGGGTTCAATCATTACATGTTCTCTGTAGAAGTTCCTCAATCTGTTTTGTTAAAATGTTTCTTATTTAGATCCCTCAATCATGACATGGGCTCCCTGTAGTTGTTTTTTATATGCTATTAGTTAACTTAACAGTGAGGGGAGTTAATGAGTTAATTAATTTACGGTTACAGGTTTCTAGCTATACAAACAGCTCAAATCAGACACATTCATATTGAGAAGACCTCAGAAAGTCTTAATATGATGATGGGCCCATAGCACATAGCCCAACTGGTTTGGTATGCCTTAGATCCAGTACTCAGTAGTGATGTAGTTGAATAGATAAACATGCAATGAATGTCTTCTAACATACTATAAAATAAATTAAAAGGTGTCACAGCTGAGTGTAATGTCTGATATTATATAACAAGAGATTGCTATATTAATATATTTAATATATTTCTTTCTCTATTACAACTAGCTTATATTTTCTTACTTACATTGTATCCTCTCTCCTGTGTTTCATCCCTACTGCGTGCTGCCATGCCATGACATCTATCAATCAATCTAAAGCTGGGACAAAGCATCTGGCTGTCATCCCATCCCATTTTCATGTCATATCTGCATCCATAATATAAGAGCGTTGTGAGCTTGCAGATCTGATACTTTCACAATATTTATCTGTGGAACCGAGTCAAACTAAATTTAATGCCTCAACTCCTACATTCCAAGTGCTTGTCAGGGTGGGGGGTCCCCAGATCAAATATGATGGTTTTAGGGGGGCACAGGCTTTAAATGTTGAGAACCTCTGATCTATAGTAATCTATCATCATTTTTCCATAACTTTAAAGTTATGCCACCACACTTTTTCAAAGGTCGTGTGTGTTCAAGACAGAGATAAGACAGTGTTGAATTGTAACTCCTGACACTCATAATAGTGACAGATCTTATTTTAATGCCATACACAGAGAGACTGGTGTGGTGGTTACAGAAATGATAGATTGTAGCAACGTTTTGACGTTTCCTCGCAACAACTTACCGCTCTGAGCTGTTCCAATCGGTCCTTCATCTTGCCGACAGGTTGATTCAACTCTTAAAAACTATAAAATGAATAAATACTACAATATGCAAATATGGTATCAACAAAAAAAAAAAAGCCGTATATCTCGAAACTCCTCAGCCAGCTGGCAGGCTAGCTGTGCAATAGGATCCCACCGCCAGAAGTGAGCCGAAAGTCAGCTTGTTGTCTTGGGATTCGGTAAAGGTGTCTTTGAAGATGACTTCTTCAATAAAAGTGACTGGTTTCCACCCACCGATGTTCCGTAGGATACAATATGGCTGCTGGGGTTAAAGCCAGTGTTTTTTGTTAAATCTCTTCGCTCAGGGGATTAAAACAACAGTTGTGTAGAGAGCACTATAATCTCTCTCTCTCCCTCTCCCTCTCTCTCTCTATCAATCTGAAACGCACTTTTCCTGCTAACGCATGCGTAGGAGGGACACTAGTACTTGAATGAAGCCACGCCTTGCACTGGTGGTCAACACCTGCCTCGTACGACGGTGCAGTGGTGTAAAGTAACATTTACTCAAGTACTGTACTTAAGTACAATTTTGAGGTATTTTTTTTTACTTTACT
This sequence comes from Gymnoscopelus microlampas, assembly GCF_963454915.1. Classification (NCBI taxonomy): domain Eukaryota; kingdom Metazoa; phylum Chordata; class Actinopteri; order Myctophiformes; family Myctophidae; genus Gymnoscopelus; species Gymnoscopelus microlampas. The sequence goes on from NC_139955.1 coordinate 25,438,171, forward strand.
TGAGTATTTCCAATTTTCAGTACTTTTGCTTCTACTCCACTACATCTCAGAGGCAAATATTGTACTTTTACTCCACTACAATTAGCCTATTTGAAAACTTTAGTTACTAGTTACTTTGTAGATTGTTATTTTTATTACACAACATACATTAACCATATCAGCCCTATATACATTACGGCCATTTGAAAATAGCAGATCTACAAGCTCACAGATGCCATGCATTGTGAGCTGGTAGATCGGGTGTTTTTTTTTATTTGAAAACGTGTGAAATGGGACATTCTGCAGAATGAGTACTTTCTACTTTTGGTGCTTTTAAGTACACTTTTGTACATTTACTCAAGTACATTTTGAATTCCGGACTTTTACTTGTAACAGAGTTTCTACATTGCAGTATTGATACAGTGCGCCCTGGAATTTCACCAGTAAATCCAGACCCTTGAGTACAGCCCGTACCTCTCCGAACATGTACAAATGCAATAAGGTGCTTACCGTTACCCGGTTGCACCAAATGTTAACTAGCGGTCTGGAGCCAGTTGCACCACCACCTCAGACTAAATTCAAACTTAGCCTAGTTATAGCTTAAACACATTCAATCCGGGAAAGTATATGTGTCATTTTAGATTTCTTTGGCTATTCAAAAATAACAGATATACAAGCTCATAGCGCGGCACCGAGTGCCGCACTATGAGCTTGTAGATCTGCTATTTTTTGAAAAATCGTGAAAATGAGTACAAATCTTTGAATATATATATAAAAAAAACATAGATATATTTACATTTTTGCACACATTTTCACTTAAAAAAACAAAAAAATAGCAGATCTACAAGCTCATAGCGCAGCACTCGGTGCCGCGATATGAGCTTGTATATCTGCTATTTTTGAATAGCCAAAGAAATCTAAAAATGACACATATACTTTCCCGGCTAAATGGGTTAAATGGCTTTTTTTTAAGCCCTGACAGTTATTTCCCCTCACTTTGCTGTGTATAAATGTGCTAAGTAAGCACACAGATCGATGGTTATTACCAACCCCAACCCACTTCCACAAACATTGACACTGGCTATGTTAACTGCGCACGCACGCACGCACGCACGCACGCGCGCACACACACACACACACACACACACACACACACACACACACACACACACACACACACACACACACACACACACACACACACACACACACACACACACACACACACACACACACCGTGCCTCCCAGACTCAAATACAACCACAGAGCAGTGTCATCACTGACTCGTCATCACATTCATTCACACAGACGGATGAATGCAGGTTATTATCATCTGCTGTGTGGCTGACTGTCCTTTAAGCCGATAAGGGAACGGTTATTAAGGCCCTTCATTCATTGGTGACTGAGAGCTGGAGGCTGATGTGTTTCTGTAGCCTGACTAAAGCTCAACTGGGAAGAAAACATCTGTTTCATGCCATTCCCTCACACGCAAAATAATTTGTATAGTCATTCATTTTATTTAACTCTACACTTTGTTTACTTAAAGGGATATTTCACTTTCAAAACAACTTTGGGTCATTTCATCGTGTACTCAGGCTTTTGTCAGCCCCCCAGACCGTTTTTAAGTTAACATGTTAGATTAATCAAAAACACTCGTCCTTGGTTCTGGTGACTCACCCTGCCCTCCTAATATGTGAGGGGCCGCGTTCTTTCGAAAACTTTTTTAATTTATTTTAAATATTTTTGGGGGATTTTTTTTTTTTTTAAATACAATAAAAAATAATAATAATGTATAAACAGTGGTGGACAGTAACAGAGTAAATATACTTGAGTACTGTACTTGAGTACATATTCTGAGGATCTGTACTTAACTTGAGTATTAGATTTTTTTGATACTTATTACTCTTACTTGAGTACATTTCCAAGAAAAATATTTTACTTTTACTCAAGTACATTTCTAGGAAGGCTGTAAAGTACTGAGTACTTTTAAGCCCACTCCACATCCACACCATGCAACTCCTTGCAACATGGAACTACTCAGTGGTGTGTTCTATTTTTTTTTGGAAGGTATACTATGATTATTCCCTGCCTCCCACACGCACGGCATGTGCGTGTCTATAATTAATTAAATGTAAAAATGTTGCACGTGTGGCCAACAAAAATATTGAATGTTAAAATTTTGCAATATGCTTTGTACTGATTTTTGTTTCTGATGTCTGATCACCTGAGCTCAACCACTTCCAAGCTTAGATGCATTTTCAATGCAACGCAAAGATTATTACCATGTAAGAGCGCAAGGATTGCTATAAATAGATGCTGATTTATCAGACATAATAGCAGTGTTAACAGCAAGCATTCATGTATCTATTACAGAATAGTATTAACTTGGCATTGAAGACACAAACCGTATTGAAGATGGGATATGACGCACATACGCAGCCATTACTTATCACCTCAAGAACAATAGCTACACATGATAAGCCATCAACTCAGAGTTAGCCCACATTCTTGCTGCCCCCCAGCCACCTTGGGCAGTTAGCGTATCAGAGCGTATCAGCGTATCAGATACGCTGTTTTGAAGAGTTTTTGAAGGTATACGGTGGCGATGAAAAAATTCTACAGGGCATACGCCGTATACAGCGTACCACGGTAGAACACATCACTGGAACTACTGCAACTACTTGCAACCATTACGCCCAATGGCAGTTGCAAGGAGTTGCATTGGCGCGGTTGACCTTAAAACGGTTTTGTTGCAAGGAATTACTAATTGCCTTTTTTGGCTGTTTTTTCAATTCAAACTTTACTTCAGTGAAAGTACAAAAGCATTGGCATCAAAATGTACTGAAAGTACTGTACCAAAAGTAAAAGTACTCATTGTGCAGAATGTCCCATTTCAAGTTTTCAAAATGTATTACAATCTTTTGAAAATAGCAGATCTACACGCTCGCAATGCACACTTGTAGATCGGCTGTTTTCAAATGGCCGAAATGTTAGGGCTGAAGTGGTCAATGTATGTTTTGTAATAATAATCAAAATCTACAAGGGTTCTACAAGCACAACATCTACAGCCGATCTACAAGTCACAACACGTGACAATGTGATGCATTGTGAGCTTGTAGATCTATTTCCAAATGATTTTAAACATTTTTAAAACTTGAAATGGGACATTTTGCATTAGTACTTTCAGTGGTTAAGTATATTTTAATGCGAATACTTTTGTACTTTCACTTAAGTTTTGAATACCGGACTTTTACTTGTAACGGAGTATTTCTATAGTGTGGTATGGGTATTGGTACTTTTACTCAAGTACAAAATGTGAGTACTTCTTCCACCACTGGAATTATGTAATTCTCTCAGCCGAGCTGTGTAAAGTTGGAGGTGTGACACGAGTGACACCTGGTGGTAATTGTCTGGACAAGCAAGTAGCTACAAGCCTACCCCTGGAATGAGTACAGCGCAGCAACAAGCCAGATCAAGTGAAAACACGAGATGAATTAAGTACAGGGCGTTCTTCTTGACTGTTTTACAGGGTTCCTATGAAATACCATGTGCCCTCAGGCATTATTAGCTAATACATCAACTTTCCGGGTCTGAGATCTACATCAGGCAGCATTGCCAGTCTCATTCCCATTCATCTACAGCACAGTCTCTGAAAATAGGGACCGGGGCCGCAGGGTCCGTGAGGGGGTTCCAGAAATCCAGTCCCTGCCCATCCCCCCTCAAAACTAGTCAATATATCATAAATATCAGTTCAGCCACTCATAGGCTATCTGAAAATCTACATGCTCACCACATGTTGTCTTTTTAAAAAAAAGATTGTTTAAACATTTTCAGAAATCTTGTAGAGGCACCTGGCACAAAATATTTTCTGATGGGGATCCACAGCCAAATATATTCATTTAAGTGTCCTTGACATGAAAACGTTTGAGAACCATCGATACGTATACATGCCATTTCAGGGTTGTCCTCCATCTAATGACAAACAGTGCAAGTTCTAACAAATACACTTATAAAAAGGTTTAGGGATGCACTGATATATCGGCCACATATCGGTCAGTATTTGCTGGTATTGGTAAAAATCGGAATCTAACATTAATGGCAATGGCCGATATTTATGTTGGGTGAGAAGCATCATTTTTGTGCTGGCCATGTTGATCATCTGCAGCCTACCAAGCGGTAGATTCTTATGTTATTTTTTATAGTGAAGATTTATTTGTTTTCCTGGTACCGGTATCGGCTTAATTGTCATTTTAAATGTTGGCATCATATCGGCCAAAAATGTCCATATCAGTGCATCCCTAGTTTAATTTTACTGTGCACAATGAACCATAAATCAAAACATGTTATATTGATAATGTTTTTATTTATTCAAAGTTTATTCCCCTTGGTGCATCCAGTAGGCCTTACAACAGCATTATGGAAGCTGGTCAAGTGCAGTGGAGGGTGGTCATTGATTTAGAACAGCACGTATGCCAACAACGCTAAGTGTCATACAGTGAAACTGGAGAACCACAACTTTCGCCAAGTTTTTTTTTTCTCCTAACTCTTCGGTAACTTTTTTCGTTTTTTTAAAACACAAACAGAAAAAGTTCAAAAATAAAAATAAATCTTCAACGGGATTTTACAGTAAAGGGGCAAAACTCCAACAACTTTCTGTCCACGTGGGGGTGGGGTGGGGAGACACATTGGTTAACAGGTTAGAGGTCATCGTCTTCTTCTGGGAGCGCCGTTTCTGATGCAACCTGGACAGGAGAAAGGAGGACAAACTTCAGGACTGAACCTATGGCATTTATGCAGTGATAAATCATGATTCTGGATCCAGTTTAACACCGGGGGAAAGTTCTCTCCCCGGAACACAACTGAATTTGGCTAATAAGTCACAATGAATCAGAAATGAATCCTTAAGAATCAAACCATTAAACTATTCAAACAAGCCCTTGCTCATGGTCAGAGTACCAGCACAGCCATACTCACTTTGAGGTCATGCTCATACTGCGCTGCGAGAGAGGGGTCCATCTGGATCTCTGGTGGAGCTAGTGCGGGCATCTCCACAAACTCCAGGTTGGGGTCACCGATCAACTTCCTCCCTAGCCACAGGAATGGCTTCTCAAAATTGTAGTTACTCTTGGCAGAGATGTCGTAGTACTGTAGGGGTACCAAACGAGATCTTTTACGGGCAAGTCAGATCTGTGTCATGTGTAACTTGTAAAATGCATGTCTGGGTAATCACATGTAGAGTCATCTGTTTGGTATACATTCACCAAGTATTACCTGCAGGTTCTTCTTGCGGTGAAAGACAATGCTCTTGGCTTTGACTTTCCTGTCTTTGATGTCCACTTTGTTGCCACAGAGGACGATGGGAATGTTCTCACAAACACGAACCAGATCACGATGCCAATTGGGGACGTTCTTGTAGGTGACTCGAGAGGTGACGTCAAACATGATGATAGCACACTGGGCTGTGGGAAGGTAAGACAGGTTAGGAGATAACAAAATTGTAGTACCTAAACCACTAAAATGTCATTACTCATATACAGATGACTGAAACAGATCAATGAATAGGACTCAAATATAAACAAAATACTGCCATGAGGACACTAGGGTTTCCTAATAACTTGATTAACTAGACTTAAGTACCTTGAATGTAGTACCCATCTCTGAGCCCTCCAAACTTCTCTTGACCAGCTGTGTCCCAGACATTGTACTTGATGGCTCCTCTGTTTGTGTGGAAGATCAGAGGGTGCACCTCCACTCCAAGGGTGGCTGAAGGAAAGAAAACATTAGTTCTTCAAGTAGTTTAGCAGTGTGACAGCTTATAGCTATGCGCCAACACTGGCATGTTGAAAACACTCAAATGTTGTGCTGGTTCCATGTACCTTAATGAGAATTCACTAGGACATTTGGATGTTAATTAACAACAAACGTCATAGCTTGTTTACCAGTGCAGACCTTTTTTAATGCACACCGACCGTCTGTCTTATAATCCCAGTTTAGCCACATCACACCCCATCTCTTCTCTTTTGAATGCATCCTTATCATGGAATGAACTTTGGTGTGGACAAACCATGACACTTCTGATGTTCACAACTGCCATTGGTATGTCAAGCATGATGCAATATCGCGATAGCTCAATTGAATAAGAATACCCACATGGACACCCAACAAATACATTTTTCAACGGTGTATACCGATTTAAAAATCATTGTCCTGCCCAGGTGGGATGTTATGTCTATTGGCTCTGCATGCAACTGGACTACTGTCAACCTGGTTGAGATAAGATGGCAGTGGCCTGCCACCAACTGCATATTGTATTGATGACCTCTTCATTCAGAGAGCGGTACTTACCCACATATTTCTTCTCGAACTCTCCTGTTAAATGCCTCTTCACAAAGGTAGTCTTTCCCGTACCACCATCTCCAACCAACACAAGCTGTGAGGGAGAAGAGTGGGCCAAGTCAGAATAAACTGGCTGGTACTGGTTTTACACAAAGTTGCAGTTAGCTTAGCCAGCAAGGTAGCCAAACGCACATCATGAACAACAAATCCATTCACATGATGTACCCAAGCACATTTTCATCCATTGGCTCAAATATCTACCTTGAACTGGACATTTGGCTCGCCTTCTGCCATTGTTGCCATGGTTATTTCAGGTGATCTGGAGTAGACAAAAACAACCAAGGCGGGACAGTTAGTCAGATCATCAGCATCTCCAATGTTAATGTTAGCTTGCGTGATGGCCTCGTACCAACTTTTAGACCAACAACAAAACGAGCACAAAACGTTAACGGTATTTCATAACACTCTCCTGTCGTTTTTAGGACGCTATACAGTAAGACAGACAATTTATTTTGGCCACTTTGAGCTCATTCTAGCATTTTTTCCATCCTTTCCAGTCATGACACACATTGCGACATTTTTTACAAACGCAGGCCAATTACCTACACACCCCGGACCCCTCCGACACGATATACAGTTATTAATGAAACCTTGTTTGTTTAAAGAGAGGGAGACCGTCCTGGCTCAGAAATAAACCACCCGCAAACCTACTAACGTTAAGAGAGAGGCTCGTTAGCTAGGCGGCTAATGTTAGCAATGTTGCCATATTTGAGAGAGAAATAGGCAACCAGGTCTATTAAAGCCCAAAAGCAGCAACTAGGCCACATAAGCAATTTAAACCTATATGCATTGGAAAATAGCCAATCTACGCTCCGAACCCCATTTAAAAAACGATTGCAATAGAATGTGGAATATTTGACTTTTTTTTTACGTTCTAATACAAAAGTTACCTGGCACAAAACATCAAAATATTTGAGAATCACTTGTTCTTTTTTTAAAGTACACGTTAGAAACAAGCCCAAAAACCGCAACCACCCGATTCTATAAGAAACTTTACAGAAAAAGCCCAAAGCCGCTCATAAAAAGCCGATATGGCAACATTGCTAACGTTAGCCCAATGCTAGCAGTGTGCGCCATACATACCGCACTTTTTCACAGCTCGACTGGAACAATCAGACTGTTTTAGCGTAAAATAACGTTCCTGACACCATAGATGACAAAATAAAGGACCTCAAAATCTCACATACCCTGATAAATTAACGTGTCACTGACTTATACACTAAAAGGTTAATGATCCTATATCAGGCCGAGGGGGGGAAAAGACAAAGTAGAAGAATTGTAAAGAACAATGCAACGAAATGAGGCGCTAACTTGTTAGCTTCAACAGCATGGAAGCTAACACGCTAATTTACTAACACTTGGTCGCACAAGTATGTCGCTCAACAAGAAAATACACCTTTATCAACTGGAAAACAATTTAAAAATACGCGTTTTTGTCAAAAAAAAAGTGGTATAAATGAAGTCTCACGCGCTATATTGCCAATGCCTGAATGTATGATTTGTATTGGGTTGGCGCGCCGTGTCGAACACCCAGAAAAATGGCAGATCTACAAGCTCACAACGCGTCGCATCGCGTCGCGTTGTGAACTTGTAGATCTGCTCATTTGGGTGAGCGACACCGTCCGGCGCACCAACCAAGTATAAACCACCCTCCAGTTAGCATCAGAAACACCAACAGGCAGATAAATAACGTCCCACATGGTATGGATGATGACTCGGCGCGGCCCTGGAGCTCTAATAAAACCTGCCTCTGGCTTTCTGGACACTTACGGTGTTACTTCAGCGATCGCAACAGATATAAATGTGAATGGTTTTCAAGGTATGAGAAGAAGCGCTACTGAAACTCACCCGGTGTTGCTGCACACAGAAGGGGAAAGAGAAGTAAATGGCCGCGTTCGCGGGAGATTCGGCGTGGACTGATGAGCCTGTTTCCGCCCTTATCACGTGATGATCACCATCAGCGTTGCCAGGTTCTGCGAGAGAAATAAGCAACCAGGTCTAGGAAAACAAGCCCAAAAGAGGCGACCTAGGCCAAGAGCACTTTAAACCTACTTTAAATACGTCGCGTTGTGAGCTTGTACATCTTGTAGATTTAAAACTTTAAAAAGTGCTTAATGTATGGAATATTTTTGAAACATTTTAACAACATAAATCTGGAACGGGGGTCCCTGGCACAAATTATAATTTCAGATGGGGGTCCGACCGTCCGTGGACAAATTAATTAACACAGAAATTGATTGTTTAAACCTGAAACTAGAAAAATAATAATAGTAGAAAATAATCAAAACAATTTGAAACAAGCCCAAATAAGCAACTACACATTAGAAACAGCCCAAACAACCGGAACCCCGAACCCGCCGCAACTAGCAATAATTTACAAGCAACTTCACAGACAAACAAGCCCAAAAGTCGCTTATAATAAGCCGACATGGCAACACTGATCACCGTCTCAGCCGTTTAAAAAAAGAAAGAAACGCAGCGCTGCCGCTTTTTGTTTTGGTGCAGTCATTCAAACCTAACGCAGAGTTTGTGGTGCAATAATAAAAGCAATACAACACATATTATCATCATGTTGTGTCTGAGGATAGACCGACACTACAGAGAGTTTGTGATCCTGGCCTGGGCATACGTATTGCCATGACAGTCATCATCATTTCATCATACGTTACATAATTTTGGCTATTTGGCCACACAAAGACATGTACTGTAGGTCAGAGGTTCTCAACCTGTGGGTCGGGTTCCCAGGGGGGCCCCCCCATGATTTTGGGAGGGTCCCCAGATGACAGTGAAGTGACAATTTAAGGACATTTAAGACATTTTTAATACGTAACGACGTACTGCATAATGTACTGCATCAAAAGTAATCAACAATCTACTACAAAAAACGGTCAAACATTAGCCAAATTGTCAAATAATATAAGAAAGAGGCAAAAATTGTGCAAATAGCAGATCTACAAGCTCACAATGCCTCGCAAAGCAAGTCGTTGTGAGCTTGTAGATCGGCTTTTTTATTTATCTGTGGGGAACCGAGTCACACAAAATTGAATACCTCAACTCTACATTCCACATGCTTGCTGTCAGGGGGTGGGGGTCCCCAGTTTGAATATGATTATTTCGGGGGTCACGGTCATGGCTGTGTTTTTCCATCATATTAATATAACCAAGAGTGATTGAATACTTAAAAGGTTGTACTTTTTGCAAAACTGTTAATTAAGTCTTAATTAACAGTTTTGCAAAAAGTACAACCTTTTGTGTTATATTTTTAGCATTATTGTATAACGGTACATTATACACGATAATGCTGAAACTTTGGATAATATAAAAAGCCCTAAGGGCTTGTTTCCATTGTGGTTCGGTGTATTCACTAGGTTTTGATTCACTCACTGCTCTTCACAATAAAAACACTTAATTATTAATATTTTCCTTACAAGATTTTTAATAGGCAATAACCAATAGTAGTGCTGCTCATTACAACAAATTCATGTCACACAGGTCAATTAAAATGCTTTAAAAGTGCTTTATAGATTGTTGCAGTGTCATGCATTTTTTATATGGGCTTATTTCATATAATAAGTGCAATACGAATAATAACATCCACAGAGTAGCGCACATTAAATACTGTAAATTTGCAGAATCAATCAAAAATATTTCATTCATTGGCACACTGGCTTCAAAGGCAGTTTACTGATACTGTACAACAGTCATTCTATCTATATAGGTAGTCAGCCTTAATGTTGGCAGCAATCTCCACCTCCCATTGATCTCCATTGTTGAGCAGCTTCTCTTTATTGTACAGCAGCTCTTCATGGGTCTCAGTGGAAAACTCAAAGTTTGGGCCCTATAGGGAGTGACGGAGGGATATGAAGGGATGAAAGGAGAGAGGACAAGAATAATTCAAGTTTATTAACTTTTAATGTTGCATCTTATACATATATTTAAGGTATGAGTATACTATATAAATTAATTTTGTATAAGTTGCAAAGTTTTCATGGATCTCAAAGTGGGGCAAGCTGTCAATTTGGGTGGTCATAGTGTTTCTATGGTAAACAGTTAAACATTTCGCGTTAGTGGCACGCCCTATGGGCAGAAGAGAAAGCGCTTTTGGTGGTACACATGTCAATATGAAACTGTTTGCCTGCAAATTACAGGTAAACAGTATGCGATGTCATTGTCACATGTCTCATAAGATCATTTGTATCTAATTTGTTTCACTGTTTGTTTTCTCACTGAACAGTGACATTTGTAGCATTAGTGTGTTAGGGATCACAACAGGTGGCCCCACTTGCAGAATCTATTCTAGAGGTACTCGGAATCGGATGGAAGACAGTAGGAGAAACCCGGATGGGAAACACAAGGAAGGAGCCCGGATGGAGGATATAAGTAGGGAGCACGGATGAACACACAAGCAGGATTCCCGGAATAAAAGATAATAAGATTATAAGCCTTGAAGAAGTAATGAAAGACAAAGATGTCTCAGAGAAGTCAATTGTAATTCTTTGAATCACAAGACTAGTCTCACAAGAAAATACCAAGATTGATAGCTAAAAAGAAACAAACAAGAGGGGAGCGAGTGGTTAAATAAGTCAGGATGTTACGGCATGGGTGTAAGTGAAGTTGCATTTTTCTCTACGTTGTTTAGAGACCCCTCAATGTGTCATTCAAATTGGGGGTAAATCGGACGCTGCGTTCAAGATATTTGCATTTGTTTGTAAAATGGCCCATCCTGCAAATTTTGGAAGTCAATCATAGATAGCCACTCAGAATGGAATATAAAACATCTGAATGATACTTGTTTATCACATGACTGCAGAGACATTGTGTACCCATTTGTGAGAGTTTTAGACTATCTTTAGTTGTCGCACTACTAAAGAAGTTAAAGAACTAAATGCTAAATGGCAGAAAATATAATTAGACGGAAATGGGCATGGCCTACTACAGTATATGGGAAATTATGTCATGACTCATGATCCAAGGAATCATAAACATTTTCTTTTTAGATTAATAGGTTGGGGTGAGTCTATGAGGTCATGATGTGACAGAATCATGTCCATGTCTGGAATTGTCTGATTAGTCACAGACAATCCTACAGAGGAGTGTGATTGTCTCACACCTGTGAACATGAAGGGGTGTATATATAAGATGTTGGTATCATGTAAGACACTGTTGATGAAGGTCCAGAGGGAACAAAACGGCTGTCAATTTGAATATAAACTGATGCTTCTGAGCAAGAGTAGTGTGCAGGATTTTTGTTCATGAAATGTTTTTCCTGATTGTTTCATTTGTGTCAATGTCCAACGCACCTGCATCTGAACGAAGTGGATGTAAGAATACAGGCACGCACGCACGCACGCACGCACGCACGCACGCACGCACGCACACACACACACACACACACACACACACACACACACACACACACACACACACACACACACGCACACACAGGCGCAAAAACATAGTTTTTCGGCCTGGCCAAGACGATAACACTATAACGCCAGTATAAGCTATTCATAGTTTCCATGAGCTGTTTGGCTTACCTGAACAATGGCATCGACAGGGCAGGCCTCCTGGCAGAAGCCACAGTAGATACATTTGGTCATATCAATGTCATAGCGTGTAGTCCTTCTGCTGCCATCAGCACGTGTCTCAGCCTCGATGGTGATGGCCTAGGGTCAATGAAGACAAGAGACAGGACAAATAAAAAGTAAGCAGTAAGCATGCAGAACAGGCATGGACATTTGCACAGGTGCCGCTCAGAGATGTGTGAATGTGGACCTCCTCAAGACTGTGGAGGACACACAGGACCTCCTGCATAAGCAGTATCTTGACTTTAGAACATAGCATACAAGGCCTCAAGTGGGCTATGAATGTGAAGCAAGTTGCCTGCCAGGGCCAGTTTTCCAAACAGAAGTGCTTAAGTAGTTAATTATGGATTCAGATCTAAATGTTTATACTGTATCTACATTACTGTAAATCCAATCTCTCAAGACAGATTCAGCTCAAATAAAAAAACTTTATCTCCAGTAGGTTATAGACTACTGTAATGGTCTTCTCTCAGGTCACCCCACAAAACAGGCTGGGAGGCAGAGACTATATTTTCGCCCCTGTTCGTCGATAGCCTGGCATGGCCAGACAAATATCACTGCGTAGATATATTATATATATATTTTTGCACTGGCAGATTCGTCTGATTTCCAGGCTAGTCTGTCGACTGTCTGTCTGTTTGTGAGCAGCTAATCTCAGCCAACTCACATAATTCAGTACACATTATCTCTGTCATGTGAGTCATGTGAGTCAGTTTTTCATATTCCCTTCTGATTGTCTACGATTGACTGTTGCCCCACCCGCAAAACAGTTTGCGGGTGGGGCCCGTTTAGCAAAAAACTGCCACAAATCATGAACTGATCTAATCTGCCCCAGGGGGCAGGGGGATGATGTGAGGACGTAACTCGAGTGGTGCTGAGTCGGCTGAAGCGGACTTCGCAACGTTCGGAACGGCGACTCGCTCGCCTGAGCTCGCTCAGCGGTGCCTCTCGTGGCTCAAGTCCGCTTCAGACGGCGCACCTCTGTCGTTTTAACTGTTTTTGCCTAACTAGTTCCTAGCTTAATAGAAGGGGCTGTAGTCTGTTCTCACCAACTTAATATACGGGGCTGTAGTCTGTTCTCACCAAGCGGGCCGAGTGTTCCACATCGCTGGTACCGACTGTTCTCACCAATCCGGGCCGCTTGTACTAAGTGTTCTGCAAAAAAAAGGGTCCAACTAGGTTGCTGTACCGAGCGTTTGTAACAAAAACATGATTTCTTTCTTCCACCAAATTAGGCACAAATGCACTTTTGCGTCATGTGACAATGACCGTCAAACAATTAGATTCACAAAAGTGTAGGCGGGGCCTATTTATTTCATGAAAACGGCATATATTTTTGAACAGAACATCCAATCATCCCCAAATCGGAATGACATGTTGGCCCACCTCCAAAAGTGCTTTCACTTCTGCCGGGCACCACAAACACAAGAGGTTGCCCCATCTGTCATACAAACTCTATCCCCCCCGCAGCTTACTCGTTTCCTGACGGCTGCACCCCACAACTGACACAGACCTGGATAGGCAACCCGGCCTGTCTGAAATAAATATCACCCTCCCCGCCTGGCTTCCCACCCTGAACACGGGCCATCGTATATAGATGCTTGGCCAAGCTGGATGCACTGCGGTGGATTCGAACCCCTAGACTCCATGGTGGTGGACAGGACAGGTACTTTACCCATGCGCCACACTTGTTTCTTTTGATACAAAAATATTTTTCAATTGGCACCTCCTTTATTTCATTATCTATTTATAGTCATTTTAATGTATTTCTTTTCTATTCCTATATTGTTGATGCTTTATAGTCCTATAGATTGATTTCAAATACTGGGGGTGGGGGCTGGTGTGTGGATTTGAGTCCCGCGAGCGAGTCGCCGTTCCGAACGTTGCGAAGTCCGCTTCAGCCGACTCAGCACCACTCGAGTTACGTCCTCACATCATCCCCCTGCCCCCTGGGGCAGATTAGATCAGTTCATGATTTGTGGCAGTTTTGTGGTGTTAAAATATTGGTTCAACTCCGATTACTAGGGAGTCACTCACAATCATAATCTATTTCAATATGGGTTTGTGTCCCATAATCCCAGATTAGTGGGGTTAGAGTAAGCTATGGTGTGGGTTTCTAGTCCCAACTAATACAATAGGCTAGTTCCTCGCAAGAGTTTTATCCATTTTTATTGTGTGGGTTCAAGTCACATAACCACTATAACCAGTTTTGTAGGGTTAATCCCCCTTGTGGTGTGGGTTTGAGTCCAATATCTTTATTTCTCTTTAAATGCGTTTGTATGCCTTAAAACACATTGAATTGAAAGGTGCTATAAGTCAATGTTCCTTGCCATAAATAATGTAAAAGTATAATGCTTAGTGACATATATATTGTCTACACAATATATATATATATACACAATATAGAGAGAAAGAAAGAGAGACAGACGATTTACGTAGCACGTATTGCCACACACACTGCACACCATACAATTTTACTTCATTGCAAGAATAAGAAATGTGTTCACCTGGGCAGGGCAGATGGCCTCACATAACTTGCATGCAATGCAGCGTTCCTCCCCATTTGGGTAACGACGGAGGGCATGCTCTCCACGAAAGCGGGGCGACAAGGGGCCCTTTTCAAATGGATAGTTGATGGTGGCAGGCTCACGGAACAGATAACTCAAGGTCATCCCCAGTCCTGGAGTTGGTGCGTGTAGAAAGAAAGCCAGCCAGAGAAAGAGACAAGCAAAGAACCACTGATTATAGTACAGACTATGAGGTTCAAGTACAATATAGTGTGTGTATGTGTGTGTGTGTGCGTGCGTGCGTGCGTGCGTGCGTGCGTGCGTGCGTGCGTGCGTGCGTGCGTGCGTGCGTGCGTGAGAGAGAGAGACCTCTAAATAGTTCAGTCCAAAGGAGAGTTGTAGCTGCCCTGTCTGTGATGGACTTCCAATCATTTGGCAGTTCCTTAGCGTTGACATATTCTTCGGAGAAGAACAGCAGCAAGGAGAGACAGAGGGTGTGGTCAGATAAAGTCTGATGATAATGGCCCTTTGTCGAAACAAAGAAACCTATGAATATAGCTGTTTTTTTGTGTATGACTTACTGTAGCCCTTTCTTGGCACACTGAGACTGAAAGACCGGATGAGGCCAGGATAGACTCCAATGCCTACTGACACAAATAGGGCATGATTATAAAACAGTCATAAAACAAAATATGACCAGTAGGCCTATAGCTATTATTTAATAAATATTTGTTATTGGGCCTCAAGGATGCAGTAGGCTACAGCCATTGTATTACCTGGCCTCCAGTAGTAATAAAGAAAGCGTAGACTCAAAGTATACATCTTGTAAAAAGAAACAAAAAAACAAAGGAGACAGATGTCACATTATCCAGTGGATATAATGGTAGCACAGTAATGTTTAGTCAGCATGCTGTCAGTCTGCATGCTTGTGTATAAGGAGAGAGGGAGAGTGCTGAATAATAGTTTTGTAATGGTCCTAATCCATTACTTTCTCCAGTGGTGTAAAGTAACGAAGTAAATTTACTCAAGTACTTACCTAAGTACAAGTTTGAGGTATTTTTTACTTTACTGGGATATTTCCAGTTTTCAGCACTTTTACTACTCCACTACAGAGGCAAATATTACACTTTTTACTCCACTACAATTATTTGAAAACTTGAGTTTCACTTTGTAGATTTGGATTATTATTACGAAAACATACATTAACCACATCAACCCTATACACTTTTTGGCCGTTTGAAAATAGCCGATACAAGCTCACAATGGTTGCCATGTGATGCATTGAGCTTAGATCTGCTATTTTCAAAAGATTTCTTATACATTTTTTATACTAAAACTTGTGAAATGGGACATTCTGTATAATGAGTACTTTCTACTTTTGGTACTTTAAGTACATTTTGATACCAATTCCGGACTTTTACTTGTAAGGGCGCGCTCCCACCGCACTTTTATTTTACGATGGGGCGGAATCTGCCAATGCTTTGTCAATGCAAATGCGTGCATTGGCAGATGAGGTAAAATAAAAGAGGTACATAGTATTTCTACATTTTCAGTATTAATACTTGTACTGAGTAAAAACATTTCGTACTTTTTCCACCACTTACTTTCTCCATGCAAATAAAAGCCCATTAGATAAAATTGCACACTTCCGTTGGTTGTAGCCTATCGTCAACATTCATAGTTAAAATAAGCCAACATTGCATCATTTAATCTGAAACATATTCTCTCTTTTTTTTTTATGAACAAGCTGTTCAATTATTACTGACTCCATTATCAACATAGTATACGTAACAAGAAATAATCATAAGCGGTGAGTGGCACTTATTTATTTAAACGACCACAAAAAGAACACCACACACTTAAATTAATAACAAGTTCAAGGCACTTACCTTACCTCGGCAGGCTCGTTCACAACTTCTACTAGCGGTAACCATCAGCACACTCTAGGGGCACCATCTGTGTGTCGCACCAGTTTGTTGTTGTGTAATAAAGATGATGAAAAAGAGAGGAAGCCCGAAGCCCCGGCGGTGGGCTAAATGTAGCGCCATGTTTAGTGTGGCAGTTAGCCATGGTTCACACGACGGTCGTCTGACATGACCGTCATGGATGAACTTCAACCTGGTGTTTGCACTTTCTCTATTTACGGCCCGCACATCTACATACACATTCAAAATTCAAATATAAAGTACTATTCCCACGGTCACAAATGTTACAATTACGTACGGGCCCTCAAGAGTACCCGTATCTTCCGTATTGCTCAATAAAAAGCATTTTAATCCGATCGGTGGCCATTTCTTCCATATTTTTTTTTCCGTGACCCTATCGGTTGGGAGGTGTATTGCACTCTGATATACTAAAACTATATGAGGAAATGGCCACCAATCAGATTAAAATGCTTTTTATTAAACAATACAGAAGGTTGAAGTTAATCCATGTTTGTTTCAGAGCTAGTGTGGCAGTTCAGGTAATGTATTGATTGATTGATGTACTTTGTTTAGTAAGACATGAGAACAACAGTACATGGAAGTACAAATTCACAATACAAGGTCTACTAAACTGGAAGACTCATTAAGCACTGAGCTTGTTTAAGATGAGATCCGCATGCACACAAATCATGATGACATATAAGAGACAGACAGATATATGTATGTAGACTTCCTCCTGGCCCGTGGGTGCTTAGAAATGACAGCCCATTCTATGACGTTTTGCTTTACCACTGCAGAGAATTCTGTGTTTATTATACCATTTGGGTCATTATATGTTGTGAGATTAGCCTACTGACTCTGAGACAGAGGCGTGGGGTGGGGGTGGGGGGTGGGTGCAGAGAGAGAGAGAGAGAGAGAGAGAGAGAGAGAGAGAGAGAGAGAGAGACAGACACGGGGTGGGGAGGTCAGTGTTCCTCCTCTTCCATAACTTGAGGATCTGCTTAGACAAGCCAAACCAATTAATCTAAGGAGGGTCTCTGAAAAGGTATTTAAACACAACATAATATATTGTTTTAACAATGCCATGGCTATAGGTGTGGTTATCTTTAGGGGAGAGAGGAAGTTGCTTCACAGTTCTGAAACTGAACCAGAAATGGTATGATGTTGGTCGATTTAACAGATTTCCTTTGAAGCTTTGTTCGATGATCGAACATTTTGCATTCAGCATGAAGGTGTTCTCCTATAATTAACTATTAATGTACTATTACTGACAGATTTCTTTCCCTCACCAGTTGGCAAAGGTCTCTCTGAAACAACTTCAGGTGGGTGGCTTTGCAAAATGACAAGTCTGACTGATACATTACCAGTTCTTATGATGAAAGCGTAGGCTAAATGTCATATTTTGTGTGGTGGTGATGATGATGACTAGTGCCAAACTTTCTGTCATCTCCTCTCCCTCAGTGAGATGTTGAATCTAACCAGCCCAGTCCAGAAGAACCTCAGTGAAGAGGACGGTTCTGGTTCAGATGCAGGATCGGAGGCCAGTTTTGGACCAATGGTCACCGAGACTGATCGGTTTGGTTTCATTCTGGCTAATGGATCCAAACAGGAGTAAGTAGTTTCCCCTGTGTAATTATCTATTTTGTTTCTAAACCCTATGTTGTTGTTTTTTACTTGTCATGGTCATCATTATTCTTTTAATCCCTGTCTTAATGTAATACTTTATTTTTAATTGCAAATTAACTAAAACAAACATAAAAGGTTTTTATTAACACTGGACAAAACATATAGGCTATATAAGATGTGTTGGTTTCTCTCAGTTTCACTCTTGCTTCATTAAAACTGTATTATTCCGCTGTTTAAATGGTGAGTGAATCACAGACAGACAGACAGACAAATAAGATAGATAAATTCATAGATAGAATAGATAAATTCATGGATAGGACAGACGCACGCACACACACACGCACGCACGCACGCACGCACACATACATACATAGACAGACACGCACACACACAGACACACACAGTTAAATGCCAAAGTGTTCCGTTTCACTAGAAAGAAATTGGATAATTGATACACTGTTTAAATGAAGCCTTTCATTAGAAAAAGGAAGCAGTATAAATTCAGAACATGACCAGTTCAGACACAAGCAACTATCACCTGCAGTCCTCACACTCCCCCTGTTGATAACATCCTGGCCTGCTGTCTCACGCTAACGTGTGGTTTTCCTGTTTCCTGTCTTGTTTTGCGGCACTGCTCTCGCTAACGGTAACACTAGGGTGCATGCTGACAATTGAGCTTTACACTAGTATAGTCTCTGTCCACTTAAAGGGCCACATGTGCCTAGAAGTAGAGATGCACCATACATGTATAAGTTCTATTTTATTATAATAACAGTTTTTGTGTTTGAAATGCTGATCTACTCTTATGTATGTTGTGTTGTGTCAGGAGCGTGGGCCCTCCCCCTGAGCTGGTCAGGCAGAGAGAGGCCAAGTGGATCAACATCATCAGCCAATGGGATCACATCTTACTGAAGAACAGCAGCAAAGTATAGCATGAGAAAGATACACCAAAATATTGTTACTGTAAACACTGTCAATTGATGATTTACAAGAGGTCAATGGTACTATTATCACAGACTGCTTTTGTGGAGTTATACGCACATCAACAGTGGGTACAGGGTTAAGTGCAAGGCACAAGTAGAACACGCACACCAAGCCGAAGTCAATCCATGGTGGATCTTCAGATCTTCATCAGGTCACAGACTACAACAGTACAACTGGACTATAAGGATATCCCATCAAATGCTGAATAGCCATATGTACTGTATAACTAATTCACAGCATATACTCTATGCTGATTTTATGTCTTCTTTTCCCTATCCCTCAGGTCAAAGAACAGTGTCAGAAGGGCATACCGGCCTCTCTTAGAGCCAAGTGCTGGCCACTGCTGTGTGGAGCAACTGATAGGATGAAACACAACAAAGACCTCTACCAGGTAGGAGGGGGAAAAGAGAGATGGAGAAGAGAAGGAAAAAATAAATATATGTTACTGCAAAAATAAAGGCCTTTTAACACAGAAGTGTTGGAAGTTATCCAGCTAATTTGTCAAAATATGTCATTAAGTGTTTGCTTATCATCACTGTCAGACAGAAATATTCAATGCCCAAAAAATAATTGGTTAAATATGTATAGAACCTACTTTCGATCTTGGGCATGCAATTATAATTGTTTTTCTCCACAAATTGCAAAAATAGGCAATTGTAGGCTTGTAGGTTGGCTATTTGTCATTCGACAAAAAATAGGGCATTCATTTATGAAAAAGTGTGAAATATATTTCTGCCTAGCAGCAATGTTTTATTATTTTTTATTATTTTCATACACTTGCTATGACTATTCTTATGACTATTCTAGAAAGTAGAGAACAAGGATGACCTTTAACATGACAGTCTTGGCTTCCTGTCTAATGAATGACACGCGCCTGCATGATAGAGATATTCTGTCCTTGTGTGTCAGTCTCTGGACGCACAGCCTGCACTGCAGAGCTGGGTGGATGTTATTGAGAGAGACCTGGATCGGCAGTTCCCTTTCCATGAGATGTTCCTCTCCAGGGATGGGCATGGGTAAACATCTCCACCCACCTTTACCTCTGCCTGATTCTGCATTTTTCAAATTGACTGTTGTCACTACAACGTTGCGGTTTGTGTGAATAATAACTTTTTTTCACGTTAAGGCAACGTGGTCTATTCCGCGTGCTCAAGGCCTATACGCAGTACCAGCCTGAGGAAGGCTACTGTCAGGCCCAGGGACCTGTAGCTGCTGTGCTGCTGATGAACATGCCATGTGAGGTAGTAATCAATAAACAGTAATCAATCGGTCTACTTACTGTAGACTCAGGATAAAATATATAGGTACTGTATGCATATGCCACACTTATAGTAGTAGTAACTCAAGCAAGGTGAAATTTAAATAATGCATGTTATATTTTAGCCCCGGTGGGATCAAACACATTTCCCCATTGTGTGGAAATTAATGTGCCATTCTGTTCTATATTGAAAATAGTCCCTTATGGGTAATTGCATGTTTATGTGTCTTCACCTTATTTGACAGGACACCTTCTGGTGCCTGGCGCAGATCAGTGAACAGTACATCCCTGGATACTACAGCCCTCTGCTGGTGAGAACACGCACTGCAGGAAGTTACATCAGTTACTTTATAACTTTATACATTTTTTGACATGAAGTGCCATGTTTTTATTTTCTTGATAGACAGTGTGTAATACCAACATTACATTTAATTATGACACCACATAAAAAATAATATTTCCAACATTTTGGATTTTCCATATTCATAACAAGTGTGATTATTTTTCTTTTTAAATATTTTCTTTCACATCAGACATTGTAATGATCATTAGACTCAGAGCAATAACCTACCTATCTCCCAGACTACCTCCCAAGTCAGATTTCAGAGTTTGAATTATTGTAAATTACACACACACAATGAAATACCTTTTCTTCTCTGAACCACCTGGACCTGGTGTGTGTGTGTGTGTGTGTGTGTGTGTGTGTAGGAAGGAGTTCTGTTCGACGCCGCCATTTTGTCTTGGGTTTTAAAGAGAACTTGTCCAGCTGCCCACAAGCACCTGCAGCGCCATGGGGTGGAACCTCTCATGTTCGCCACAGATTGGCTGATGTGCCTGTTCACGCGCCACTTGCCCTTCAACACACTGCTCCGAGTCTGGGATCTCTTTTTCTGCTATGGTATGTATGCATGACCTAAATATTAACACTATGATGTCATAACAAACCGGGTTGAGACACACGCAACAGCAACAAAGACATTTGTTAACTGTGAGGCAATCAAAGATGGTATCACATAATAGGGTGCAAAATAGGACAAACATTTGTTTTACACTTCGACTTGATTCCTACATTTCATTTACCCTACTGTGATGAAAATGTATGTATATATGTTATATATGTAAATTGAAAAGGAATCACCCTTTAGATTCCTCCCTCATCACCTCCCTTTCTCTTCTGTCCAGGGGTGCGTGTTTTGTTCCAGGTAGCGGTGGTGCTGGTACGCAGGGTGCTGGGCCACACGAAGCAGAGGCAGGAGTGCGAGGGACAGATGGAGACTCTGGAGAGGCTGAGGGGTGTCAAGGAGCACGTACCAGAAGAAGATGGCACCTTCATAGGAGAGGTATGTAATATGGCGTTATACGAGAAGGCTGCTGTGTTGCAAGCTCCCCAACGACTATTTTTGTTAACTGCAATTCATACACAAACTAATTTAACCCACTCCTTTATACCTGGTGTAAACTTGTGATGTGACAAAGTTAAAGTAAGGATAGAGTTGCCCTCCACATAGGTCATGTAGAATGAGCACACACTAAAAACCATGACCTATCTGAACTGCAACATACTGTGCAATGAACTACACTACACAAAAAATTGTATGACATCGAACCTAAAACTGGCAACCAACCTGCTCCTAAAAATACACCCAATAGGCTGGATCAATGTTTTCCCACTTAAAAATAGGACGTGGATGCACTAGAAAGATAAAAAAAAAAAGTCATAATAAGCTTATCATTATCTTGATATCCAATCACAACTATAGATAATGAAACTGTTGTATAGTACAGTTTAAGATCTGTGAGGTATTGGTGTGCTGCGGTCATAGAGACCGAAGGCAGAGTGCACCAGCGCCAATATCTCAACAGTATATCACTCCCTCTTGTGTATATTTTCTTAAATGTATTTCAATTAAATAAATAAAAAACATAGTAACATTATAGTTACATTTGTTTCAGGTGTGCTCTGTGCCGCTCTCAGTGAAAGATCTGGAGAGGCAGACTGAGAGGGAGCTGGAGAGGTGGAGGAGAGAGCGACCCTCATCCACATTTGACCCCAGAGGCCGTTGCCATGGATACAGGATGGCATGGGAAAGGTTTCAGTTGAAGGAGGAAGAAAGGAACAGGAAGGAGAGAGAGAAAAGCAACCTCTCTGTGCCTCTTGCTCGATCAGCCTCTACACTCTCCCTCTCTCCATCCATCCTCCGAAAGTGGAGGAAAGGGGTTAAGGCTGACACAAGCGATGGTGAAGGCAGAGGTCAAATTGGGAAGCGTCATTCGATGGAAGCAAGGGAGAAAGGAATGGACAGCTGGATTAATAGCAGTCCAAAGAGGGTGCAGCACATAGAGGAGGAAGAGGCCATGGTCTTAGAGGAGCACGAAAAACACATGGAACCAAATCTAACTGGACAACTCAAGCTTGAAGAACAAGAGAGCCAGAGCATACCAACGAAACATAGTCAAGAGAAAGATATTGAGAGGAACCCCCCAAACACGCTAGAGCAGACCAAACATGTAGAACACATAAAGTCAGTTAAAAAGAACATACAGCCCAGAGAGACAGATGAAATCAACAGCTCTTCTAAAGTGCCGTCACAATGCACAGACAATTCTGAGGAAGGAGACAGAACTGCAGAGACAGAACCAAGGCAATGTCCAGTCAACGTTCAGTCCAGTGAAGAAGTCGTTCAGCACACTGAACTGGACCAAGAAGAGGAGCTGGATCTTAGTGGCCAATCACAGGACATGGAACAGCAGAGTCACAACCTGAAACAGGAAATGGAGGCAGGAAGAACAGCAGAAACACAGGAAGAGAAAACGAAACAGGTGGCAGTAAATGAAAATATGGTGTCCACGGGGGGGAAACTGACACAGATAATGGAAGATGCTGATAGTGATCTAAAACCAGGAGTAAATACACAAGCAGCAGAGGACACAATAAATGAAAATGTGACACAAACAGACCCAAGAGCAGAGAAGCAACAAATTGAAAACGTGCAAAATATGAAGATGGAAACGCATACAGAGATAAGTACAAGAACTGAGACTGAGGTCAAAATGGGATATAACACAGATCTGGTCTATCAGAGAGATGGGGAATCTGAAGCACAAACCACTGAAGAGTCGGATAAAGCAAAGGAGAAGCAACAAGAACCAGATGTGCTTAGAGAGACAGCCATGGAGTCACAGGCTGTTGTGGTAGAGGTTAGAGATAGAGATACTGAAACAGAAACTAATGTACTGGCACATGCCCAGACATACATAGAGGGAAATACAGGGACACAGGAAGAACGTGAGACAGAGATGCAAACAGAGCTGGGGAGAGGCATACATTTACACAAACAGTTAGAATCAAATAAAGAAATGACGAAAGAGACAGAAACGTCATTACCAACTGAACGCACTAACCAAAAAGACAAGACTGATTTAATAATTCACATATCTGTGGAATCCATGACAAGGTTAACTGCTTCCACAGGGGAAGACTTGGAAATACCATCTGCAGATTCCAAAACAGAATCAGATGAAGCATTGACTAAAAGTTCAGAGAAAGGGTGCGAGATGGAATTACCTGAGGCAACGGAAGAGGCTTTTTCAGCAGTACACACACAAAAAGACAAATACACAAGCACACCAGTAGTAACTCAGTCACACCTGGAGACTACAGACTCCATACCACCTCAAGAGAAGATACACATTTCTACAGAGCCCGGCCTCACAGAGAAGGGATCTACCATCAGTCCTGATGAGAAAATTAGTTCATTACAAATCTTTACACCAGGGCAGCCTGCAGCTGAACAGCCAGAGAGTCAGGTCACCATTAGTCCTATGGAAGACAAACATAAGACTGAAAATGTTACAGAAAACAGGAAGGATGCAGAAGCTGGCATTATGACGTCTCCGGACAAGATTGTTTTATCAGACATCCCTCAGCAAATGCATAAAGGCAAGTGCACAACGGACAATCCAAGCATTGCAAGTAAACCAGACACAGATGATTCTCACCCTCCAGCTGACCAGGCTGAACTCTGCAACCCAGAACTGATACAAGCTGCTGGCTCCCGTATAAGCACCTCCTCCAGTGACTTTCGCATACGCAAGTCATCCAGCTCCTCCGGATCCAGGTTAGCTCGCAGGCTTTCAGAGGACCTTTTCACTGCCCCGCAGCAAATTAACCTATCAGAATCTATCCCCAGACAACCAGAACATGCTCCATCTCAATCTATTCACAACTCAATTAACTCCAGCCAAAATCCCCATGACACCCAGTCTGGCGAGGCTTCCATCGAGAAAGAAGAGCAATCAATGGAGTCTAAAAATACTATTGGCATTAAAGAGACGATGGCACTACAACATGGATCCAGACACGGTCAGAAGTCTCTTGACACCCCTAAACGCTTTGGCCTCTTCCGCCGTCTGAAAGGAGAGCATCCAAAACAGACCAAGGAAAAAGCTGTACCTAAAGTCCAGGTCCCTAAAATCTTGATTCAAGACTTCAGTGATGGAGCAGAGAGGGACCTAATGGTAGAGCATGTAGAAGAAGATAAATTGACCTCCAGGGAGAGGAGGAGACGACGGAGGGAACAAGAGAGGAAGGAAAAAGAGGAAGATAAGTTGAGAAAAAAAAGAGAAAAGGAGCTGGAGAAAGAGAGAGAGCGAGAGAGGAGGAAACCGCAGACAAGGGGCAAGAGTTTCCAGGTGCAAAAAGACAGAGGGAGCAGTGGTTCCAAACGACACTCTGCTCCATATGCTGAGACCTACTTCTAACACACACATTTTGCATGTACTTGAACATTTTAAAGATGTAAATAAAACAATTTATATTTTCAAACGTTCACATTTTTTTTGTTTTATTCAGTGGGGCTTATGTTCTGCACAATGATCAACACTCTGACTACCCCAGTGCTAGAGAAAACAGGAAGTGCTTTTAGTCTATTTTTCTCTTCATAATCCAAGAAGTTCAAATCTGATTATGGTCATTATTACCATTTTCCGATAAACTCTTGCACGCTGCATTTCCTCTCTATGCATATTGTTTGTCCATGTAATTGAAGAAAAACATACAGATTTGTAATATCTGAAAAATAAAAAAGCAAGGATTTAAGGTTCTTATCTTTGCAAGGACTGCAGAGTCCAATGGTGTGAAATTAAGACAAACATGTGCATGTACTGTACAGACATCCGCGCGCGCACGCACACACACACACACACACACACACACACACACACACACACACACACACACACACACACACACACACACACACACACACACACACACACACACAGTCTCTCTTTCTCCAACTCTCCATCTGTCCATATCATGGCGACTCTGCTCGAGTGTCATCCTCACTGTCACTGGCTAACACATCCTGCCCAGTCACCGTCTGATTGGCCATCGGAGAAGTGGGAAACACTGATCCAAAGAACAGGGAACGGAACTGTGAAAGGATAAGGGGAGAGTGAGTGCAAATTAAATTAAGTAAATATTCGTATTGCAACGTATCACTGCTCACGGCTACATGCACACAATTAATCAACCCACACCAAACCCATGCCTTAATGTAACCATACTAACAATGCCTAACCTTAACCACTTAAACCCCATATGGGTGACCTGAGTCCCTTAGGACTCTATACTAGTGTATTTTCTGTTTTCTGTTATTGTGGGGAAAGCTTTCGCTGAAAACAGCAGATTGACAAGCTGTGACGAGTTGTGAGCTTGTCGATCTGCACATTTCTGGATGCTGGGGTTTAAGTGGTTAATGCATGCCAAATGGGCACATTAGTATTTCCTGCTTCAGGTGGCAATAATCCCAATATTGTGCTTTTTGTGTGGTAATCAAGTTGAAAGTCAGGGCCATACTTTTTTATTAGGTGGTCTTTCTGTGTCCGATGGTTCATCTTTATCTTCCTCCTCTTCCTCTTCTTCACTGTGTGGCCTAGTCCTTTGATTAGCTACAGTTAGCTGGTTTAACAATGTATGGCTGGGCAAGGGGGGTGAGGGTGGACCCGCAGCCAGGGGAGCAGGTGCTACGCTGGTATCCATGGCGATGAGGTAGGAGTCCATGTCATCATTCATGAAGTCATCAGGAGGGGGCAGTGGTGTGTTTGAACTGAGAGTGTGGAACGGAGTTAGAGGCAATAGATGGTGATGAATATGACATTATAATGTGAGAGGCATGGAGATTAGTGGTAACAAGCTAAGAAACTTAAAGGGATATTTCACTTTCAAAACAACTTTTGGTCATTTTATGGTCTACTCAGGCTTTAGTGAGCCCTCCAGACCGTTTTTAAGTTGCTTTATTCAGTATTTAGATATTTGATATTCATTTTACCAGCCACGCCCCCTTCCTATACAAACCCATTATAACTTAAAACTCAATTTTTAACCTGTTTAACCATCAAAAACACCCGTCCTTGGTTCTGGTGACTCACCCTGCCCTCCTAATGCGTGAGGGGGCCGTGTTTTTTTGATTACTTTTTTCATTTATTTTTAATATATATTTTTTGTATTTAATTTTTTCATTTTCCAAAAAAAAATATTAAAAATAAATGAAAAAAGTAATCAAAAAAACACGGCCCCCTCACGCATTAGGAGGGCAGGGTGAGTCACCAGAACCAAGGACGGGTGTTTTTGATGGTTAAAAAGGTTAAAAATTTAGTTTTAAGTTATAATGGGTTTGTATAGGAAGGGGGCGTGGCTGGTAAAATGAATATCAAATATCTAAATACTGAATAAAGCAACTTAAAAACGGTCTGGAGGGCTCACTAAAGCCTGAGTAGACCATAAAATGACCAAAAGTTTTTTTGAAAGTGAAATATCCCTTTAAAGCTGTAGCATACTCTTTGTGGAAACTAAATGAACTCTGAAGGATTACAAACACACCCAGGTGGCAATTAATTAATGGAGAGAGATAGCACACACTTTGACCACTGTGCCTGTAGCCAGAAATTTAGATCTCCTAACAAAAATGATTATAAGTGTGTTATAAAGGTAAAAAAAAACAGCATTCCAGCACTGTATACAGTGGGCGGGGTATAATTTTCTGCACTCAGAGTGGAGCAGAAGTATAAATATAAAAAAATACAAATTCTGGTTCTAAAGAAACCCATGCTTGCATTTAATCATCTGCAAATGACTAGTTACCGTTTCGAGTTGTTACGAAGGTTGGAATCATCAGAAAGGGTGGCCAGCACAAAGTTCCCCTCCAATACACTGTCTGTTACCGACAGTACCACAGGACTGACACACACACACACACACACACACACACACACACACACACACACACACACACACACACACACACACACACACACACAATACTACTGATAAACAGTTGATAAACAATAAACAGTACGTGTGTGTGTGTGTGTGTGTGTGTGTGTGTGTGTGTGTGTGTGTGTGTGTGTGTGTGTGTGTGTGTGTGTGTGTGTGTGTGTACCTTCCTGGTTCATCAAAATATATAGAGATTGGAAGACCAGTGGACTCTGCAAACACCAGTAAACCCTGGAAAACAGATTACAATCTTAGAATAAACCAATCTGGGAACCCATTCGGTAATGTGTCTTGATATTAATAATAAATAAACCTGTCAACCATACCCTCCATAATGTATCGTTGACCCAATACAAATCGGTTAGGATGTTTTTGCTCTCCGTAATGGAGAGCAAAAACATCCTAGGCTCAAGGACTTTTACCCCTCTTATGTATTAGCTTCCTTTCCATCTTCTTCCCGATCCTTCTGTACCCTCCCTCTGTCCCTCCCATGTCTCACCCGTAGTTCCTTCAGACAGAAAGTGATGCTGGTTTGAGTTCCAACTGCAAAATGTTCAAATTCATCTGAAGCAAGACAGAGCTCTGTCATCATGGCCCTGGACTGCTCTGAGAAAGAGATGGAGGGTACAGACAGAAAGTTTCACTTCTACATATACGTACATAGCTCCCTATTAGAAAACTCTCAAGAAACTCATTTGCCAGCTTGCAAGTTTTGATACTGACAGTTAAGTAGAAAAATAAGCAGTCATGGAGAAATGGGGCCGTTTGTGAAATACTGGGAGTCCAAATTAGATTTTGACTGCTTCAACCCATTAAGACCTGAGGTCGATTCCACAAATGCCTTCTAAATCAGTGGTTCTCACACTTTCAAGATATTTCAAAAATAGCAGATGTACAAGCTTGTAGCGCGGCACGAAGTGATGCGCTGTGAGCTTGTATGTCTGCTATTTTTTGGGGAATAGCCAACGCAAAAATCTAAAATGACACAGATGCTTTCCCGGTTTTAATGGGTTAAATCCTAGGGAGGTTTTGAAATCTAAAACAAGAGCTATTTGCTACATCAGTAAATAATGTTTGAGAAGTGTGAAATAGGGAAACCCATTCACCTGTGTCTTCTTCAACATGGTTCCTGAACCACACCCGTTCATCGCTCACTGACACGGTCACTTCCTCCAAAGAGGGAGGGAAATTTAACACTGTGTCGACCAGTACCCTGTGAGGGAGGAAAATGAAATCAATAAGAATACGGACCAGTAAGATAAGACACATTGAAACCACTCTACAGTACAGATTGTTTCGCCATAGAAATAGAAAAGTGTAGAATTTCCACTACACGAAACATTGTGATTCCATGTTGTCTCAACTTGCGGTCTTTCCCTTTGCTGCCTCTCCATTGGTTCCCTAAACTCAGGCACAGTTATCTCCGGGACAGTCCCGTCCAGTCACATTCCACCTCCTATCACACTCTGCCTCATCAACCGATTTATCCACTAGGCCAAATCGAAAGTTGAGTCCTCCATTCCCTGGCAACCAGCTCCTATATGTGATACAGTATATGTGATGTGTGTGTAGAAAGTAAAGAGCAGAAGTGGTCACAGTACCATTGCCTGGACGGTTAGTTGACCTGGCTTCGAGTCTCCACACACAACGGCAGAGAGAATGCCAGCAGAGAGAGAGCTGCCTCAATGGTGCAAAGTTGTAGTCTGCATATCCCTGGGTATGGACTAGTACACTCTAATTACTAAACCACTTAACCTGTTGTTGGTTGACAAAGCGCCACGACATTTACTCTGACCCTGACCTTGTACTTAATTATCCCTCTGGATAACACCTAACTTTTAAATAGTAAAGCAGAGAGTTTTGACAGACCTAGGCTGTGTTCGGAGTACGTTAGGACAGCTCTCCTTGTCAAATACAGCCTGTAAACTCTCACTGTCCTGGAAAGCAAGGTTATGCGTCTTCAATAGTCCTACGGAATACAAGCAAACCAAGACACGTCACAGACACAAACAAAGAAAGACACACACACACACACACACACACACACACACACACACACACACACACACACACACACACACACACACACACACACACACACACACACACACACACACACACACACACACACACACACACACACACACACACACACACACACACACTAAGGGCAGTTAGAGAAAAGTACTGTGATAATATAAATGTAAAAGAATACAGCCGAGACTTTAGTCTTGCATTTGGGGATATGTAAGCCATCTTTGAATGTCACTTCAGCTAACTAACTTCATGGGATAAAGCAAAGCAAAGCAAAGCAAAGCAAAGCAAAGTAAGCAAAGTTTGTTGTTTACCCAGGGTGTTGGACTAAGTGCGGAACTTATTTACAGCCAGACCCTGCATGGAAGCCTTGCTCAAGGGCTATTCAGCGGTGATTCATGATTGATGTGATGAATTGGGGAATCGAACTAGGGACCTTCCGGTATCAAGGCCGCCCCTCTAACCACTATGCCACCGCTGCCACAGGCTACTACCTTGTTTACAGTGCAGGGTGAAGGTGAGGTGGTTCTTCTCTTCATCCAGCTTTATGTGACATTTCTCTACTGTCTTCTCCAGAGTGGCCAGGGACCTGAACACTGCCTGCACACTCTGACTCGCACACAGAGACAAGAGTGGACGGATGAAAGAAAGACATGGAAAAATATGAGAAAAAGGTATGAGTAGTAATGGTGCTCCTTCTCTCTCAGTATATAGTACTTATACATACACACACACACACACACACACACACACACAAACACAAACACACTCTCTTGGCGTTGCCTGTTACCTTCCGGTCTGCCGAGCTGGAGACCGGGGTTCGATTCCAGCCCGGTGTGCGTTACAAATACTGGAAAAAACGGATGGACCTTCCATAAGGAAGGTACTGTACTGCACACTCCAGAGAACAGAGATGGACTCATTACTACTGCATCAAGTTATTTATTAGCACTGTGCTAATAAATATGGAAGGTCTATATATGCCTGCTGCCTAGACTTGCACCTCCGGCTCCTTCTAGGTTATTTGGATGTGCAGGAATGCTCTTTTGTATGTATGTCTCTCTCTCTCGCTCTCTTTCTCTCTCTCACATATATTATACCTTGATGGCCACTCTGCAGCGGAAGCCATATCCCTGGGGAATATTGTACCTGCAAAACAATAACATGACATCATAACAATGAGAACTTGTGCTACAGTAGCACTGAAATACAGTATGACATAGATAGAGAGGTTTAACGTTCACTCACATCCTAAGAAAAACATTTACCTGCTGAAGAAGAGAGGTGCAAACAGGAAGCAAGCATACGCTGACCGCGAGGAGTTCACAGATCGCAGGGCCAACTAAAAGACAGAGTAAATACAACAGTTAGCACTAGTTACAACAGTTCCTCGTATACAACAATGTATAAGTCAAAGACAACCATACCCCATCTTCCTCAGGTTCCAGGTAGAGCTCATCTCCTATCCTGGACAAAGAGTGGATAGCTTTGGCCAGCACTGGACGGCAAACAAACACACACATCATTATCATCATCAGTAGCAAAATGGGGAAATCTGTCCATCCATTAAAAGTGAGCAGCTACTTGAAAAGTGCAGAAAACTACGCAATGTAGTTACTAAATTGATCAGAAATGCCAAAAATAATTTCTTGAATGAGAACATAGAGGCAAACAAAAGCCACCCACAAAAACTGTGGGAGGCACTAAAACAATTAGGCTGTATGTGGCCCTGACCACATACAAGCTCACTATGAGAAACTAGGGGCTAAAAAAGATTCCTTCTCATTCAAACCTGTAATGACTGATGTGCAAAACAAACTCCTCGCCCTACAGACAAACAAGGCCACCGGCCTTGACAACATCCCCACCAGATTCCTCAGAGACGCAGAGGTCTCCAATGCTCCCATGGTAGCCCACATTACAAACGTATCCATCAGTCAGTGTCACGTCCCACAAGAATTCAAGTTGGCAAGAGTAATCCCGCCTGTTTCCATCCTTTGTTCCATCTCAAAGGTTATAGAGCGATCAATCCAAGAACAAATCAACAGCTACCTCGCCGAGCGTAATCTGTTGTTTGAATTCCAATCGGGCTTCAGAACATCCCACTCCACTGACACATGCCTACTGTACAGTATTTGACCGACTACATCAAATGTGAGGTAGACTCAAATACTGCGGCATGGTCATGTTGGACCTCCAAAAGGCGTGTGACACTGTAAACCACTCAATTCTACTTGATAAGCTGAGGGCGATTGGTTTTGATTGCACATCACTAAATTGGATGAGATCGTACTTGGGAGGGTAGAGAGCAAGTGGTTGACATCAACGGAACCATGTCCTCATCACTCCCGGTGAGCTGCGGGGTTCCTCAAGGCAGCATTCTAGGGCCGTTACTGTTCCTACTATACATTAACGACATGAATGCTGCCTGTAACTGCAAACTGTTCCTGTTCGCTGATGACTCGGCACTCCTGATCTCGGGTGAGGACAAGTTGCAAGTTGAGGAAGCTCTCAGGTCCGAACTTTCCAAAATCTGTACCTGGCTTACCGATAACAAACTGTCACTACACCTTGGGAAAACTGAATCCATTCTCTTTGGGACCAAACATTCCCTCAGTAAGTTGAAGGTAAATGGCTTCAAGGTCAAAGTTGATGACACAATCATCTCTAGCAAAGAAGAGATTACCTATTTGGGATGTATTCTTGACAAATACCTGACAGGTGAAAGCATGGCAACAAAGCTGGTCAAAAGAGTAAACCAGAGAACCAGATTTATGGGCAGAGTTTCCTCTTTTGTCAACCCTCAGGCCCTCAGGACCCTCTCAGGGGCCCTGATTCAGCCCCTTTTTGACTATGCTTGCTCCTCTTGGTACTCCAACACATAGACATATAAAGGTAGACGCCTCCTTCGGCTCTGAGGCGTGCGTATCTCGGCCGTGCTTCCACTTCCTTCCGCTTTAGCAGGGCAAGCTGGAAACTTCCGTGTGCGTCACAGAAGGGGGCGTTCGGTAGGCCAATCAGAGGCAGGTGGGGCGGGTCTTTTCTTAAGAGGCAGCCGCGCAGCAACTAGTCAGTTAGACGTGCTGTGATTGGCCAGTAGTCAACGCGATGTGATTGGCCAGTAGTCAAACAGCCCTGCGGAAGAGCCTTGTATTGAGATACCAGTCGCTCCAATGAACTGCAGAGGCCAATTGAGGTATCTAGGTTTCTATATCTATGCTCCAACACCTCAGTGTCACTGAAGACTAAGCTTCAAACCTCCCAAAACAAACTGATTCGACTACTTCTCGGACTGGGGCCCATGACCCACCTCTCTCCCACTCACTTTGCCAGCCTAGGCTGGCTCAGGGTGGAAGACCGGGTTAAACAACTAAAAATGGGACTGGTCCTCAAAATTGTAAATGCAGATTTGCCCGAAATGCCCCCTATACCCGCTTATCTGTCTAAATACCTCCAAAAAGTTAGTGACACCCACGAAACTAGAGGGAGCGTAAACAACAATCTGGTACCACCCACCCATAAAACAAACATGGGCAAATTCTCCTTCTACAGCACGGCCAACAATGTATGGAATAGTCTAACCCCATCCCTCAAAAAATTCAGTTCGCTGGGCTCATTTAAAAGCTCATTTAAGCCCTAAAAACTCATCTTTCTGGAGGCCACAAGAGGAGGTAGTACCAGTTTCCCGGCCGGTAGACAGACGACCCCCTCCCCTTTTTTTGTATATATTTTTTATTTGTTCATGCTTTTTTATGTTGTACATAGTGTATTTTTTCTCTGTATTTTTTTGTTGATTTGAAATGTTTGGTTGCTACTATATATGTCATTATATCAATTCAAGGACCCCAATGGAAACAAGTCCGCAAGGACTTTTTAGGTCTGACCTTTTAGACAAAAGTATTATAAATGTAACTGTGTTGTTTTACATTCTTTTGCCTAATAAAAAAATAAATCAATCAATTTCAATCACAGGTGCAAAAGGAGAATGTGAGAGAAAAGCTGTTTTGCTTTGATGTCTATATAGTTTGGATCTTAAAGACTCATAGCTTATTTAGATTTCCATCATGACTTGTTAGTTGTTACCTATTTTGTCCTTTAGCCTACAAGTGTACTGTACTCACTCAGTGGTGGAAAAATAACTCCATTTTTTACTTGAGGAAAAGTATTAATACTGCTTTGTAGAAAAACTCTGTTACAAGTTAGTCCGGAATTAAAAATGTACTTGAGTAAAAGTACACAAGTATTGGTATCAAAATGTACTTATAAAGTACCAACAGTAGAAAGTACTCGTTATGCAGAATGTCCCATTACACACGTTTTCAAATGTATACATTGTATAAAAATCTTTTGAAATAAAAGCAGATCCACAAGCTGAGCTTGTGGACGGTTGAAATGTATATACGGCTGAAGTGGTTAATGTATGTTTTGTAATAATAATCAACATCTACGAGGTAACTAAAGTTGTCAAATAATTGTAGTTGAGCAAAAGTACAATATTTGCCTCTGTAGTCTAGTAGAAGTACTGAAAACTGGAAATACTCCAGAAAATTAAACATACCCCAAAAGTGCACTTATGTACAGTGAGTAAATGTACTTAGTTACTTTACCCCACTGGGTGTACTTTGGCGTTACCTTTCACATTTCCTCCAGTCACGACGCAGTCCATTATTTTATTCCCTCGTGCAGGTTGGATGCAGGATGATGTTAATAACAGCTGACAGGAGGCTGGTTAGTTAAGACAACTATGGCTAAACCACGGAGCCCGCGAGTCCTTTAAAGAGCAATACTTACACCCTGGTACTGGTGTATTATGTATATGATCTCCCTAAGCTCCATGCAACGAAACAAGTCGCACAACAAAGCATTTTAAACCGTTCTGTTCTGTTAGAGACCAGATATATTATATTATAACTCTAAGGAAGCTACCATCACATTGTTTACGCCGCCATAACGAACGTCCGCACTGTCGACCAATCAGACGGACAACATGTGGGATAGGCGTGGTTTGCATTGTACGCTTGCGCATTAGGTGGAAAGACTGGTGATGCGAGGTTACTTGCGCATACATGTAAAGCTTTTTCTTTCTTTTTTTTCAAAACCTGTCTGCTGTTCTTCTGGTTCTCACTTGTTCACATGAAAATTAGGTTTATTATATTTATAATACAATTACAAATGCAATTACAAATGCATTTAGTTTAGACTTTTCCTACCATGACTTTGTGTAATAAGTGTGACATATTTAGAAAACAATATGGTGGGTCTATCAGTATAAAGTAAGACTAAGGGATGGCCTATTTCCCCAAAACATTACCAGCCTTAATTGCTACAAACTGTACTATAGTCCATGAGATGCAATTTACCAACATTCAGCCTTCAACCTCAGACATATAGCCTATAAATAGTAGTTATGCCCACCAAAACGCCCTGTGACCACATGGCCACACCACACCAGGGCCACTGTGGAAAGAGGGTGTGTGTGATCTAGAATGAAAGAGGAAGGGAAGGAGGGACATAGAATGATAGCAGAGAGAGAGAGAGAGAGAGAGAGAGAGAGAGAGAGAGAGAGAGAGAGAGAGAGAGAGAGAGAGAGAGAGAGGCAGACACTGTCAATACTCAGTTATTTGTCTAGCCTCACTGGTATTTCTTGTTGGTCTGCATCTGTAAGGTCTATGGAACGTTGCTTTGCAATAAACCTCTTACAACCCAACTGAGATGACCTGGACAATTGCTGCTCAAGAGGCGTGACTGAACAGGCTCTGTGCACAGTAAATAGACGCATCTACCTTTCTTGAAAAAGACACAGAGTAACACAGGAAGTGAGAGGGCAGAAGAAGAGCTGAAAAGCAAAAACTAAAGTTTTCTTTTAACACTGGTTTCCTGAGACGGATGAGGCATAGCCATAGAGGGAATAGCGTTGAAGGTTTTTAAAATACCATGGATGTTTGGTGTCAAAGAGAAGAATGAAGGAGCAAAGAGAAGAATGCACCAAAACAGGTAACGTACGCATAGAAACACAAGATTCTCAGCTGATGCAGATGCACATAAGATACACATATGCACATGAGATAAAACACTGACAGCATGAGATAAATGGTGTAATGTGAAAAAAAGAAGAGAGTAACCTTCAAAATGCTTATTAAGAAGGCAAGGATGGTCAACTGGACGAGAGGGTGAAGTGGTACAGCGAAAAGGACCACAGTGTACTACACACACTTTGTAAATTCTACCTTTAGCATTGATCTGTTGAATATACTGTATAATATGAGGATCTTGTGGAACTTATGTGCATTAATCTTTTTATGCATCCTTGTGTGGACTGTTCTCATTTTGTATACAGTAGATACATGTATCCAAAATCATTTCCTGGATGTCTGAATCACACAGTCCCACCACAGACACCCAGGCCCTTCTCCAGTCTATGCTGCAAAGACTGAAGCTCCAACCGGGCACTGGGAGTCAAGGATGCCAGCACCAAACCAGCCCCACCACTGCTGCCCCAAGCCAGGGGCAGAACGGAGGGAGAGGAGACCCAAATCACAAAACTGTCAGTGAATTCAACAGCATCCCTGTGAATGGGTTTGGGACAGCAATGACAAGGCCGCCTCCAAGTGACATCATCAGAGGTCCAGCAGAAGAGGGCAGAGGCGGTCTTGGTAAGGGGGGACGCGAAATGAGGAAGTGGGATTCTCAGGAGGAGTTTGGGATACCTGTGTGGGACTTCAGCCAGCCTGCAACCAGCCTCAAAGGCAAGATAGGAGAAATCAATGCCCTCACATTGGACAGGGGAAAGGAAACATCTTTCTCGTCTTCTCTGAGTGTCATTTCCTCTCCCTCCCATAAAAACAACACTGACAGTGATAGGGCTGAGAACAGAGACTCGACACAGGCGATGTTGCCAGTGTTAACCCCAACAGGAAATATGCACTGCGTTTCTGCAAACACACCAAACAGTGCTTCCTTTGAGAGGGCAGAAGATGAGGTACAAGGGGGAACGGATGGAAACGATAATTCTCCATTTAATCCAATCAATTCCCGTGATGACCAGCTTTCCCTTCCCGATACTTCACCTTTGACCTTTCAGTACCCTAGTCAAATCAGTAGGACTGTGGGTGCAATTGAATCTAGAAGTCTGGGACAGGACAATAAGGACAATTCTCCCTCCCTTGTTCAGGGCTTTACTCCCAGAGTCTATGCATGGTCAATGAAGACTGCAGAGGCAAGTCTAAGCTTAGGAAGTGAAGCTAAGAGCACAACACTTCTGCAAAACAGAGGTGTTTTAGGACCAAAACTGGTCCCAGAAGCAAAACTGAAGAAGAGATCATCTGAGACCAAAAGTAGGAGATGGACACAAAAGATCAAGGAGAGATGGAAGGAGAGACATGGGAGTTTAACGAAGAAAGGGAAAGAAGAGAGTGAAGGGGAGGAAGATGGGAAGAATGAAAAAGAAGTGAGTAGTGTTTTTCTTTAACTTGCATTGTAATTGTCACAGTATAGAAACATTAAATCAAACTGTGTTTTCCATTCTGGGAGAGATTCAATTACCTCTGTATTCAACAGCTTTCCCCTGAAAACCATCCATCAGCAGCAAATAATCTCACCAACATGTCAGATAAGGAGGGAGAAATGACCAGGAGTGCTGATGCCCCTCCAAGGCTTTCAGGAGACCGCACTGTAGAAGATCACAACAGGTATTTTATTTGCACGTGTGTGTGTGTGTGTGTGTGTGTGTGTGTGTGTGTGTGTGTGTGTGTGTGTGTGTGTGTGTGTGTGTGTGTGTGTGTGCGTGTGTGTGCGTGTGTGTGCGTGTGTGTGTGTGTGTGTGTGTGTGTGTGTGTGTGTGTGTGTGTGTGTGTGTGTGTGTGTGTACACAGTATGTGTGTGTGTGTGTGTGTGTGTGTTTGTATGTGGCATCATGTTATGTGTCCTTTTGCAAGACACTGAACCCATAACTGCTCCCAATGGGCAGTTTGGTGCCATAGCATGGCTGGCTTGGTTTTGGGGTGGCTCCGTGTTTAGCACTGTTGCCTCACAGCAAGAAGGTCCTGGTTTCGAATGTCAGCGGTGGCCGCCTGGAGCGTTTCTGTGTGGAGTTTGCATGTTCTCTTCATGTTCATGTGGATTTCCTCCCACACTAAAAATATGCATGTTAAGGAAATGCTCCCTCCAGTACTGGCCTGAGATCTGGAGTTGTTCCCCAGGTGCTGTAGAATCGCTGTTCACTGCTCCTAATAATTTGTTAGGATGGGTTAAATGACGTGGACGATTATACATTCACTTAAAAACTTGACACACATAATAGCACTTGTCTAAGGCTGCTGTGTGATACAAACTACACAGGTTATTTTAATATTTGTTTTTATCTATTTTATTTTATGTAACTTGTACTGATCCCTGTAGGGAAATTGATCATCTGGAATGTACACATCCTAACTATTAGGAGCAGTCACCTTGAACCATACCTGTTTGGGAGCTGGTAGAGGTTAAATGCCTTGCTCAGGACACTTTGAAACAAAGCCAGGAGGAGTCGGGAATCGAACTGGGGACCTTCCGGTTTCCAAGGCGGCTGCTCTAACTGCTGAGACAGGCAATGGCTCAGGCAATGGGTTCAAATATAGCATATAGGCTTACAAGCAGTGTTCCTATTAGCTTTTTGAATAAATGTGCAAAGGTTCAGGTCGGATACCTGCATGCAGCCTGAATAAACTACAGCAATGGTTCTTACTTGATGGGGTTCCATATGGACCCTTACAGGTCAGTAACTCTGAAAGTGTACAAATGGAACCAAATACACCCGTAAGAGTGGACTCTCAGAGTTATGGGTGCATAAAATGAAAAGGTTTGAGAACCACTGATCGACTGTACCATCCAAGGTTCAGAGATATTGAGATGAGGCATGTGAGGTATTTGTGAAGTGATAATTCCAGCCATAACTGTGATGTTAGTTATGTTGATACTGCTTTGCTCTTTCGCTCACTCTCTATCTCTCTCCTTCACTCCCTCCATTGTGATTTGACAGGTGCACACCCCTTTCACTGACATAAACTGTCACTAACCCTATTAATTCAGTCTGCACCCTGGCATTCATGCAGACATTGATTGACACATTAACCTCACAACATAAGAATGTGCATATGAATATTTCTATGATGCTCATGAAAGTGCCTTTTAAGGATACAGTCAGAAAGAGAGTCACCTCACCCACATAAAGGGGATGAAACCCTAGGCTGATTTTGTAGTTTTTCCATCAAGTTAAAAATTACAGCATTGTAAAAATTTGACAGAGTACCCATACAGTATGTGTCTGAACAGTAGTAGCGTCCAATGCGTCAATTAGCCATGGTGTCTTGCAGATTGTGGGCAGTGCCAGATGCAACGCACACATAAATGGTGGTCTGGCTTTTACTTACTTACGTTGGAGTGGAAAGAAAACTACGAGCATTTCTATTGGCTGACGCCCAGTCAAAGTTCACAAATGTTGAACTCCGCGCGTTGAAAGCAACACGTCAATGCACAGAAGTATCTGTTTCTGATACGTGTATATATACTTTATACACACATACATACTGTAGATACCGCTTCTGTAGGCCGCTGCTGTTAATTGGAGCAATGCGTCATCGTTACAGTTGGGATGAGAAACCGGAGGAACCGGATCCAACATTGCGGAACTGGAATCGGTTTCATCACATTTGGAACCATTTCCGGAACCGTTTTTATCACACTGCCAGAGCTGGTATGTGGACTTCACGTCTGCTATACAAGTACAATACCAGCGAAACTCAAACATTTGAATTTCAAGGACCACCATAACTCTGAGAGTGTGCAAATGGAACCAATTCCATTTGCACCCTCTCAGAGTTACAGAACTGTAAGGGTCCATTTGGAACCCCCTGTGGGAATCGTTAAGGGGAACCTTTAACGATTAAAAAAATGACAATGATAATGAATTTATTTGTATAGCGCTTTTCCAAACAAGGTTACAAAGTGCTTTACAGAACAAGATAAAAGAGCAGCATAATGACCACACAAGTTAAAACGGCACATAAAATCAACACATAAAATCAATGGGTAACATAATTAATACGAAAATAACAGAGAAGAAAAAACTATTAAAAACTGATAACACAAAAACTGATAAAAGGCAAAACCACTAGGAAAAGGCGTTAACATTAAAGTATGTTTTTAGAAGTGATTTCAAGGAAGACATAGGTTCATAGAGGGGCAGCAAGTCTTTGATGTAGCTGGGGGCCAGACCCTGCCGGGCTTTAAAAGTTATCAGTAAAATCTATTCTGAATTTAACAGGTTACCAGTGAAGTATTGTGATCACGTGTTAAGAAAGGATCCCAACCCTAGTCATCGTGGCCGCCATATTTGGGGCCATACAGGTACATGTACTGTATGTACCTGTATGACTACGGAAGCAGGAGGTCTCTACACAATTAGAATCATCATAACTCGCTGAATTCTCGACTGATTTTCACACGGATTGGTGACATGTCAGACATGTAACGGTTTTCATACCAAAACCCCAGTAATGGGTTGTATAACAGAATCACGTTTTAGTCTCAGGTACTTGTATACAACTCAGGCATATTTGTTGCAGTGGAGTTATGGGAAGCTGGCCTACATGTATTAGTTGCAGCTGCATTACTTACTAGCCTCTGCTGTTTTTTTGTAGTTTTAAACTGAATTGGAAAAAAACCTACATCTGCCTGGGGTTTCATGACCGTTTAAGTTTTTTGATTGTTCTGTGTTCAAGACAAAGAAGAACTGTTAACAAGTGAATAATCTCCCATTGTTATAATGCATTGTAATTATAGCATTTTTTTAAAATCAAGTTTCTCTCTTTTGACAGAACTCCCAATGACTTTGAATTTGGCCTGGGGTCATTCAGCTTACTGGACGAGATCGTTGCAGGTCATGAGTGGGGCAGGTTTCTAAGCCCTACCCCACCAGGTGGCATAGCCAATCAGAAACTATTAGAATTGTCAACAAGCCAACTAGGAGCCAAAGTGAACTGCCAAGACCAATGCAGTGGCCAATCATCTTTCATTCACACCCAACCAGGAAATATAAACAATCAATGGAACATGAGAGAACCTGAATCAGCTGCAGTTTTGGCATCGACACCGATATCAAGTGATATTTGCATGCCTGTAAACATGGACATTTCAGAATCAAATCATGTTCCAGCACAGGATATTAAAACTGAGCTCATCCAGTCAGAGGCAATGGACCATGGTCATAGCCAATCAGATACAGAGTGGAATAGAGCTGAACAGAGTGGAATAGACCTGAAAAATACAGCCCTAGTAGACTTCATCTTTTCAAAGGTAAAGAAATCATTGAAATAATTTTAATAGGAAACAATTAATTACCAATTTTAATTAATTGAATTTTAGCTTTACAAATTTCAGAGGGAGCCGTGTAAATTATAATTCTCAATTCAGTCAAGGACTCAGGTGTGAAATCCATTTCATCTTTCTTTAGAGAGTTGCTAAAATGCATAACAGTATATAAAAAATAGTTGGTAGGTTTATGAGATCCTTTTTCTATCATGCGTTATGCTGTAAAGTTATGTTATGTTACACTATGTTTTTATGAATCAATTGTAGGTTCATCACCTTGTTTTACTACTTTTGTTCACAGCCAGCAGATGTTCTGGACAACTCATCCCTGAAGAGCAGAGTCCAGCTGAACAGAAAGAGAGTACATCGGTCACAGGAGAGGGGAGGAGAGGAGGACCGCATGGAGGAAGGGGAAGTGAGAGAGAGAAAAGAGGCAAAGAGAGGTCAGAACAAGAAGTTTAATCTGGTCAAATCCATTACGCACATATAGACTGCAGTCAAAGTTAGCAGAGGTTCATCTGAGGATTCTACTGTGTAGATAATGGGATTTGTTCCGTGTGAAAAAGCTTGAAACCCACTGTAATTCTTTTCTCACTTGTCACAGACGAGTCCATGTATTTGCCAGGCACCTCCATCAGCCATGTTGCCCATGAGACAGAGAAGATAAATGATAATGGAGGTGACATGATGTCAATGTCCTCTCTTTCATCTCCTCCACCATCCTCTTCTCGTCCTCCTGTTGCTGTGCCCCGGAGTGCACTGAGACACTCCATGTCTCAAGATTCTGAGTCATCCATTTCAACGGAAACGGTGACTAAGAAGGTGAGATGAACCATCTTTGTAATGTTCTGGCCATTGTGTTCAAACTAAAGCCCCCTGGTGGTCTGAAATATAATCTCACTTTACGTACAGTCCTGTACAGTATGTACATTTGTAGAAGGAATGATGGAATAGTTGAAGTGTTTATGTTATGTGTTCTTAAAGTGATGTTGTGATTGCTGACATTGGATCGTGCAATAATAGTTATTGTTAGATTCTAGGAAATCTGCCCACAATTCATCTGAACTTTTATAGCTACTTTTGAATGATTTTAACTCGAAATGAATTAAGAGTTAAACTCATGAGACTTGTCTAAATTAAGTTACAATAATCAGAATTTGTATCTCCATCTCTATTTCCAAATTCATCTTCTTCTACTCCCACTCTTTCTTTCCATCCCCGTGCACATTCTCCCGGACTCAGAGGAGAGTTGAGGAGACTCGTCGGGTTCGTTTCTCAGAGGAAGTGCTCACCATTGCACCCATCAACCTGGATCTAGACATTTCGGTCTCAGACGACGACTCTCTACTTGAGGACGACTCGTCCATAGAGGGGGATCATGGCATGCAGCAAACGGAGCAAGTGGAGACACCAGCATCACGACCTGCTCTCCCCGCCTGGATCAAGGCGTTGAAGAGGATGAAGACTGGTAAGAAAACTAAACGGTGACAAACACTGACAGTGATCAAAGGCAAAAAAGAAGGTCTGCACACTGTAGGTCCCTTAAGTGACTTGTTTTTATTTAGGCATCCAACGCGTGATGGTTTAAGCCAAAGCGATTCTACAGACTAAATAAGTGATAGAGAGAATTGATAGGGAGGCCATCTTAAATACTGTACATCATGTGATCATCACCCGATGAAACTGGTTTGCGCAGACCTTAGCACAGTAGTGAAATCAAACAAACAATACAATATAAAAACTTAAAAAGATCACGTATTCGTCTCAGTACATGAAAAAACACCAAGCCAATGCTTTCATAACTTGAATATAACTGTAGAGTAACTAAACTAACTAAACTAGATTTAAATACAATGCAATAGGATGTCCCCATTATAGTTGGGGAGTACATATACAGTATGTATGTATACACGTCCTGTCTGCTGCAACCCATGACTGCCAATGGCCCTAGGTAGGCCACCCGGCCTGGCGAAGACCTGCTCTCCAAAGAGCACCCTTTTCTAGTTTAGTCTGAAGAGCTTTAGCTGGAAACATCACTCATTGGATGCCTAAATAATAATATATATGTTTAAATCACTTAGGGGAGCTACAGTGTGTGGAGCTTCTT
The DNA here is from genome assembly GCF_963454915.1 of Gymnoscopelus microlampas. Taxonomy (NCBI): domain Eukaryota; kingdom Metazoa; phylum Chordata; class Actinopteri; order Myctophiformes; family Myctophidae; genus Gymnoscopelus; species Gymnoscopelus microlampas. The sequence continues at coordinate 25,481,194 of NC_139955.1, forward strand.
TAATGCTTTTGATCTTTGTTCGTTTTGGGACCAGAACCTGCCTTCAAAAGGTTCTTGGATATATGCAACGTTTTTGGATCTTGAGTGACAGTGAGTCACCCTGTTCTTTAAAGCTGCGGCGACATCTGCTGGGTCTCAACCTGGACACATAAACACACAACTGGCTCACCTTTCAGACCCAGATTACTGGAAAGAGCTACAGGAGGAGCGTGATCGGTTTCCACACTTCAATGTCTGTTTCAACACTTGTCTCCTGGGTGTTTTGGGACCACATGGACCACCATGTGTCGTTTTTGATGTATGTATTCTGTAATAATCTCTGACAGGAAAAAAAAAAGGAATTATTTAATGGGAAGGATCATGATGTAATCATCCCCTTTTCTATTGAAAATACAATTTACGGGGATATTTTGTTTTTGTACATTTTGTTTTGACATTTATTTATGATCTCTGTTAAAACTTGTCATTAAATGATGCCTTTATTTCAAACAGAACCAAATCAAAGAACCAAATGCAATAAACTCCAGAAATATTTTGACATACTTATTTGGACACTTTATTAATATGATGACACATCTTGGATTGGGATGGGAGTTATAGGAAAGCATATGGGAACAAAGATAGAAGTGAGTGTGGTGTGGGCCTATCAGTGTTCCCTCTCCTCTTTTCAAGTTTTCTTTTTAAGTTCACTTGTTGAACATACACAGTTAAAAAAAAAAACAGAGGCGACCGTTTTTTGGGTCAGATCCCAATTTTGGAGAGTCCTAGACCATCGATTAGCGATGTTTTGACCAATATTTTGTAAATGTTTTTAAATAAAATGAAAAATCTTGAAATCAATTTGAAAAACTTTCCATTTTAGTTTCCATTTGAGAACTTTTAACTTCTAAGCAAACAAATTACAAATAAACACAAATAACTTTTTGATCGATAATCTTTTTGATTAAGTATATTAAAGTTCCATTATTTGAAAAGAACATTTAACTTTAAAAGCTGCACTGTAACTTTCCTATTCTATCCTGTTTTCACATCATTTTTATTTAAGAAGTCAGTTTTACAGGAGGATAAACAATGACAGAACTCTTCTAGTTTTCTGTGAAAAAAAAACAACGCACAAGACAAACACAAACCCCCCCTCCCAACCCTCACAAGAAAGTAAATTACATGGTATTAAAAAGTACAGAAAAGAGGGCAAAAAGTGGAAAAGGCGAGAGAAAAAAAAAAGACAAAAACAAAAGCAAAACCTGAGAAAAAGAAAACCTATTCTATCCTGACACTGGGAATAGGGTGTCCTGACAATGACAGAATATGGCAGATGTCAGACATAAAGCTCTAACTTCATCTGCTGTCATCTCCATTAGATGTTTGGTATTGATCTGTATGATTACATTAGTACATTAATCCTCTTGACCAGCTGCTGTCACTTCCTTTGTCCGTTCACTCCATAGTGGAGTTGCCTGCTCTCATAAACCACTACCAGAGCCATTAAGAGGCTTTTTAGTTCTATTTGATCTATTAGTGGCCCTGGTCAGAGTATGTGGTGACAGAAGAGGATAGAGAGAAGAGTGGAATAGGCTCTGGTGGCTTTCATAGTGGGGTCCAGGGACCCCTACGGGGGCCTTGAGGGAGTTAGTAATTTCACTTGTGAAATGCATGAACGATTATTCTAACAATTTGTCATCACTATCACTATGAATCAATGTCTCATATACAATAATTCCACAGCCTACCTAATGAAAGTAAATCTTGGCGGATCAAGAATCCCGCTTGATTCTTAATTCCTTGAATCTCTTGTTAGAGTAGGTGAGGGGAGAGTTGAAGGAAAAAGTCAGAAAGATTTGAGCATTACGTTCATTTTAAGATTATATGGATTTAGTTAGATGGCATGCAACAATTTACAGTTTGAACAACCAAAGATGGAATTAAGATGCATAACGATTCTCTACACATTTTGCTCCATTTGAAAAAGTGAAAAAAGTGGCTTGATGAATGAACTCTAATCTCCCTGTAGTCCATTAGTCTTTGCAGCGTGTCCGATGCAAACTCTCAAAAATACACTAATAATGGCCCATTTGTACACCACAAGCCACAGCCACTTACGCACCCCACAACACAAGCGCGCACACACACACACACCACAGACACATCAAATATTATTAGCAGTTTTAGTTCTATAGTCTATCTATGAAAAATGATGCAAATGAAAGTTGGTGCATAATTTCATCCAAAGACAGAAGAACAATGCAATGTCATAGCAGTATCACTTAAATCAAAGTGATGTAATTTGTACATTATATTTCCACCAATACTGATTCTTAGCATAGTATCTGTAATATAGCTGGACTTGACTGCATTGAGAAAATATGTTTGAATTATTGTAGTTGCATGCCAATAAATCATAAGAATAGTTGGTACTAAAAGTACATAATTGAATTGCACAAGGAAACAGAAGGTATCACTATTTATTAAAGTTAAGATCTTGCAGTGTTTTCATGAGACTACTTACAAAGATTGTATGGCTGGGTTTACAAGTAGGTTGAACAAGCAGTAAATACATGGTGAGGGGGGTAACCTTTTAAAGGCTGTAACCTACATAGTCGTGTTTAGGTATTGGATCCTTTGGGCTGGGTGAACTAACATGTACGTATGCTCTGAAGAGCAGTTATATGCTGACTATGGATTTATTCCTCTGCCCCGCCAATCCCATCCCAATTGGGAAAAGCCAGGCTAGCGAGGCTGCATCTACTACACTATGGTGTTTTCATTGAAAAACTGAGTTTTAAAATGAAAACCATCTCTTTCCACATGTTAGTTTTAGCACCTTGTCAGGAACAATCTCTGTCAATACTCCAAGGCTCAAACTCATGTCACAACTCATGTCACATGTCTTGCACATGCATGTGCAAGGCATATCACATTTGACAGCCATTTGACAACATCCATGAAACAGTACTCGTCATACTATTCGATCACAACACACAATAAAATTATGGGTAATATTAGCCTACAGGTTTCTGGTAAAAGACTTGACAGGAATGTGTATACTATATCTTATTTGCATTACATACATCGTGGGTGTGTACTGTAGCCTACAGGAACTTTCTCCCTGCAGTGTTCAAGTATCCATCGGCCTATAGGGGGATACAATGATGGAGCGAGTCTGTGCATGGTGCTGTTAATATGGTTATAAGCAGAAGCCTGATATTCTATAAATATACTGAACAAAATACACTTTTGATTTGCACAAAGAATTGGACAATTCTAAATGGAATCAGTGTAGATCTGATATCGAGAAGGAGTTACAGGATTTATGAATCACGCTACCAAATGGCAGGTAGCTGATTTGTATAGGCATATACTGTACAAGCTACTTGGATGTTATATAAAGCGAAACAATCAGACACATTGATATATTCCCAGTAGAAGTAGTCTCACGTCTCTGAGTACATGCGCACATGGATCTCAGTGCTGCTGTTTGAACACACAAACCGACATTAGATAAACACCAAAATATACAGTATAAATGTGAGTATCCCAAAAAACTGTTAATCAAGATTGCAATCAAAGTCAAAGCTTATAATCAGATAAAATAAATGATGATTGTCACTATGATCATGGCAACTTAAGTAGCCAACACTTTAAGATTAAATAATATTTTTGGGGTTATGAATGAGATTCACTGGGGCAATGAAGTGCCCCCATAGTGCATGACTTCCCTACAAGAGCACCTACTGTGGTTTCACCAGGAAGTGGCGGTATGTAATTATAAGTAATAAGGACTGGTACTCTGTACCGGCGCGTACCAGCCCAAGTCAAGCAGTGTCTGTAATAACAATGTCATTCAGAATGCAAGTGCATCGACAGGTGCCCTCTTTTGTTGTTGCGACTTCCAAAAGCGGACGTATTATAATAGCTTGCTGCTTGCCTCCTGTACATGTCTAACAAATGAGGTCAACAGTCTTTGCAAATGTAGCAAAAGGCATGTATTCTCGAACAAAAACGTCCTAGCGTGTATATATAGCCAACACTAGTGTAGATGATGATGAGAGGGTGGATGCAGGGCTGCAGGAACCCAGAATGGCGAGCACCCCAAACTGAGGCAAGAGAGGTGGCTTCTCCAGAATTGCCAAGGAGGCTGTCAGTCAGATGGCTTGTTCAGCAGAGAGAGACCCAGCTCCAGAGTCATATGAACTCTTCATTCCTTGTTTGATTGACAGCTCGCTCCCAGGGCTCCGAGAGAGGGTTGCATCTAGCTGGGTTTCTATCTGGACTCCAGAGACCTGTGGAGAGAGGCGCAATGGAGCATCAAAGAAATCTAAGCTTCAGCAGACAATTGAGGTTGTACTGTAGATGTACAAGCCAGCAAGCGGACAAAGTTTCAGGAAGTGCATGCAAGAAGTTGTTGTACCTCTTCAAACTTCTTGGCCTTGTATTGATCTGCCCCTTTCAAGAAGTTGAGTAGGATGATATCACAGAGCACTGTGCCCTGCAGCCAAATAGTACAACATTGAGGAGGTTAACGGTCATTCTAAAAATACAGCATTCACATTCTTCCAATTTGATTAACCACTCGTATTTGACAAATTGCTGATCTACAAGACAAAAAAATAAATAACTACATTTGACTATAATGACAAGCCCAAAATAGTGGTTAAGATGTGATCTCCTTACTAGTCCAATAGAAGTGAAGGCAGCAACGATGTTGATCAGTGTAGGTATAGTGCTGAACTTTCCTGCCTGGATGAACATGAGGGAAATAGATCAAAATTATATTAATGACATATTATGTCCTTCATTAAGGCAGATGCCTCCATTGGGCCCTGTGTTTTCACTCTGGTGAGAATATTGTAGTTTCTTTAGAAATGTGCTGCATTTCAAAATGAAATATGTTCTACACTTGATGCATGAAACGGTTTGCCAAAAATATGTTCTCACTGCACACCAGAAAGCTGGCCTGTGGCCATGGGTTTCATGTAGGCTAGACAAAAGAATACATTTGGTTGACAGACAATATTGATATATCCAGCATGCTCAACTAATCGCTAAGCTCCATTCTGTCCCTGCTTGCAACATCAATAATGTATTCCATGGACATATTTTTCATTATGCAATCTCTCATACAACTGTGGTTTAACCACTTGAACCCTAGCGTCCCTAATTTGGGGCAAACATTCAGCAAAAATAGCCGATCTACAAGCTCACAACGTACTGCACTATGAGATTGTAGATCGGGTATTTTTGCTGAAGAGATTTGGTGTAGACGGAAGAAAGGAGGGGGCCAAGAGGGAGCCAAGCCCTGGGGGACTCCAGTCAATGTATATATGGTTTAAGTGGTTTAAAAAAAGAAACATCAAATATTCATCAGAGATCAATAATACACGTGCACACGCACACATGCAGAAACATTCAAATTTGACAGAACCGCTGAGCTCGACCCAAACCAAAGATTTCAGTCTGAACCAACATCAGAGTATTCTTTTAGCTACAGTGACATCACACCCTAGTATGTGTGAATGGGGGAAGTCACATGAGTGTGTTGGAGGTGCAAACAAAGGTACTTCTTGTGGGGATTTGGCTCCTTTTTGTGGCTCTGGAGCTTGAAAACAAATATGTGGACTACAATATATCATCGTATACGATCCATGTCACAAGCTCAAATGTGAGCCTGTGTTGTTTGCACCTCCAAGACAATGGCGGACACAGCCATGGCCCCAAATACCCGTATGTATGTCTCAAAGAATAGCTTTTTGTGAGTCAAAATTATCTTATTAATACTAATACGTGAAAACAATGTTGTTGAACATTTTTATCTAAACTCAAACCAAAACGACTTGGTGAAATTCATCTAAATGTGCATACATGTGCATACACATACAGTACAGTACATGCTTGTGTATGTATCACTACCTTTTCACAGGTCTATTACTTACATTGCCAGTGACCATGATGTCAAAGCGAAGGGCAAAAGCCTTGTGGAGAGTTCGAAATTCAGTCCCATTTTCCGTCTTGTAATATTTAGCAAATCTGTCAATGATGAGAAGGAAATAGTACTGAGTAAAATCTCCGTTGTCGATTTAACTCTGAAAGAGATATAAGTGACATGGAAGGTCCCTTACCTGAAGTTATAGCCTTTGGAGACCCTATTCCTCCTAAACGGGAGATCGAGTTGTGTGAAGGCATACCTGGGTAAACACTTTTCAATGTCCAGGTCAAGGTTGCACTTCCACTCAATGTTTATTCCTATCTCTCCGCCCTGAGAGATGAAAGGAACAAGAGGAAGGAAGACAGAGGCAGAGACAAAGACAAAATCCTAGTTCTTTCTCCCTTCTTCATCTTCCAGGGAAAGAGAATGTAGGTAATCATAATATGTTGACATTAGATATTCATAACCTAGAATAAGAACTTCACGTACAGCACATGGTCAAAACTGGTTTCTTGGTAATAATTCTTAATACTGCAACAACATGTGTGTGTGTGTGTGTGTGTGTGTGTGTGTGTGTGTGTGTGTGTGTGTGTGTGTGTGTGTGTGTGTGTGTGTGTGTGTGTGTGTGTGTGTGTGGGGTGTGTGTGTGGTGTGTGTGTGTGTGTGTGTGTGTGTGTGTGTGTGTGTGTGTGTGTGTGTGTGTGTGTGTGTGTGTGTGTGTGTGTGTGTGTGTGTGTGTGTGTGTGTGTGTGTGTGTGTGTGTGTGTGTGTGTGCGCGCGTGCGTGCGCGTGTGTTTCTATCTATATCTTATCTATGTATATCTATAAATTCATGAAACCTGTGTCTCTCTATCTACCTTCATAGATAGGCCTCGGCTTCCCTGATTGGTCAACCCAACCCATCAGCTTCACGGATTGGCAGAGCTTTGCATCATTCTGCCTCTGGACCATATGCATATGTACTCGGTACAGTGTTTTATATTTGTTATGATATTGAATTTGTGTTATTTTTTAGCGGTGTAGCCGCTCCTATAAGTGGGGTTGCGACCCATGACCCATCCGTCGTGAAAACTTGTCTTTCCCTGCACTGTGATTGGCTGATGAGTATTCAGACCACTCTGTGATTGGCTAGCGAGACGCATGATGAAATTCATAACAGGGGCCAACACTGATATTTTCACAAATTGGTACCACCTAAGGTGACCGTAAAGTTTTTGTATTTTTGTCTTCCTACATGTCTCTAGTTTATATTTTGGTATGATAACCCTTCCAATCTTGTAGCTTAATGGCAGTTATCACTACCTACCGGCTAATGTATCCGGTAGGAGACACAAAGTAGAATCTTTGTGTCTCCTACCGGAAATACACCCGGGCATCAAATTATTGTGACAAAAAACTAATATATCCATGTATTCAAGGCTTCATGGGGTGTGCAATTGATAGAAAATAAATATTTTTTTGGGTGAACTCCTCCTTTAAGTTTCCCAGGGGGACTCTCTACCCATTCAGCTATGACCACTAGACCGAAGGAGGGTCAACTTTTACAAGCTTATGGAAAGCAGTCTTTTTGCAAACACCAAAAATCTGAGAAGTTATCAATTGCACACCCCATGAAGCCTTGAATACATGGATATATTTGTTTTTTGTCGCAATAATTTGATGCCCGGGGTAGGAGACACAAAGATTCTACTTTGTGTCTCCTACCGGATACATTAGCCGGTAGGTAGTGATAACTGCCATTAAGCTACAAGATTGGAAGGGTTATCATACCAAAATATAAACTAGAGACATGTAGGAAGACAAAAATACAAAAACTTTACGGTCACCTTAGGTGGTACCAAAATGTTATGTTGATGAATTGAATGCATAGGAGCCTAATGAAAACAAGACCGCAATAACGTTTTTGGTTTTATCCTTTTACACCAAATGTTTGACTGTACTGGTGCTGTTTTGCATTTCTGTCTAATAAAATATTCAATCAATCAATCAAACCAATATAAGTGGCGGCGTTGAACTCAGTTGAACAGTTGACCTCCATTCTATCTCAAGGAAATGTACAATATGTCTGCATCTGTCTGTGGGTCATCAACATGACGTCAGCCGATTTTGACGTCATCAGGCGTCCCCATATCTCCATTAATTGTGGGTACCGTGCTGGGTACAGGTACAACAGGAATTGCATAAACAGATGGTGCATGCATTCACCAACTTGCATCGTTCCCAGTTTGCAGCGTTCCCATGTAGGCCGGTGCCTACATGGGAATAAATATAAATATAACCCATTGTAATAGGCTATCTAACGTTATTAGTACTGTAGTAACGGGTACCGCCAGTCTGACAACAGGTACAACTGGTATTGCATAACCGGGTGGGGCATGCATTCCTTACATTGTTCCTTACATTGTTCCTGACTTGTGTGGTCCCCAACTAGCGGTGCCCGAAGGGCATCACTGTATAATAAAATAAATACCAACACGTGATCAAACCAATACTTAGAATAAATACATTCAAATTAAATTCAGTTAATATAAAGAACAAAAATAACTATATAAATGTATTCATTATGTCAAGCCACAGGGCCATGCAACAAAGTATAAATGAGCCTTTTTAGAGAAAAAGAGCAAACAAGTTCAGACCTTGTCAGCGAGGGAAGCCAAATCTTTGTTTATGTACTTCAGTATGTCCTTCACCAGGAATATCGGGCACAGAGGGTTGGTCACTGGGTGGTATTTACAACGTTTGATTTGGGATGATGTCAGAGTGGGTGGGAAGTTCCCCCTGAGTAACAAAGAAAGAGATTAGTTGGTCATTTTGGGTTTTAGATGATGAACTTTACTTGAGTATTAGATTTCTTTGATACTTATTACTCTTACTCGAGTACGTTTCCAAGACAAATATTACACTTGTACTATATTTATTAGGTTTTGTGTTATTCTGATATCCTCAGTAAAAATGCTCTTATAGTAGTCTAGCATTGCCAGATGGTCAGAGATCTCCGCCTACTGATACGTCTGGGGACAACTAAGTTCAAGGGGCAAGAACAGCAGAGAAAACCAGCGCTAATAAACAATGCCCAATGCTTTGAAAAAACCTTTGCGTTCTGCAATGCTGTTCTTTCTTTCTTTTTTACATTATTTTTAGCTCCTACAAGACCTACATTGAATTTAGATGCCACCAGATCTCTGATCGTATGGCTACACGAGACTACTCTCATAGCAAATGTGAATAAGGGTAATCAAATGTACAAATCTCTATTGTAACATTTGTGAATGTGTCTAAATGTGTCTGTCTCTGTATGTGTGTATATTCGTGCATGTGTGTGACTCACCTAGTGACATTGAAGAGAGGAAAGCGGACGCTATTTTTGATGAAGATGGTGAAGTTTTCCACATCCAGCATTGGTTCACTGAGATGGACAGGTGAACAGATATGAATGATAATGACAACCATGGTACAGTCTAGAATGTGTCTGGAAGTGTGTGTGTGTGTGTGTGTGTGTGTGTGTGTGTGTGTGTGTGTGTGTGTGTGTGTGTGTGTGTGTGTGTGTGTGTGTGTGTGTGTGTGTGTTACCCTTTGATCCTTTCATTCTCAGCTGGACACCAGCCTCGAACTTCACATCTACCTGGTCTTAAGGATAGTGTCTTAGTGTCTAGTATTCTTTTTTTACTGGAGGATTGTGTCCCATTTTTGCCACTGGGAGATTGTGTCCCGTTTATTCTACTGGAAGATTGTGTTCCATTTTTGTCACTGGAAGATTGTGTCCCATTTATGTCACTGGAAGATTGTGTCCCATTTATGACACTGGAAGATTGTGTCCCATTTATGTCACTGGAAGTCCCGTTTTGGTCAATGGAGGGTAGAAGACATTTACCTGTTATAAAACCTGGGATGAAGACAGAGACACAGAGTTTTTAAAGGCTGATATTGATACCAGTGTTTTGGGATTCAAGCTTCAGGTATAGCCACTGCTTTCTCTCAATATTAATAATCTTTCAACATGATTACTTTTATGCCCAACATGAATTAACATTAACATTAACCATTTTTTATTAAAAGCTTATATATTGCTTATTAGGTCATGGACTCACCATTCCCAAGGTAAGATTCACCCATATGCTCCTCACAGTCTTTTTCGTCGTTACAAAAGAACAAGCTAACAGTCTGAACACAAGCACAGAAACATGCACATGATATACTGTGGTAGAAACAAATGGAGATACACAGTATGTATCTGGATAACTGACTGACCAAATATCCACGATACGCTCATTTAATAAATTGTCTCTACTGTTGAAGAGCTGAATGGTACTCACCTCTGGACATTTTCCTTGGAACTGGTTCTCTGTGATGATTAGCTGGGTCATAATACAGAACACACTCGCACCCTAACACATAATGTATGATATATGTTGTTAGTCATTTCTTATAATGTCAAACATAATTCTATATAACAATGTTATGTGAAGTGTAAATGCATGTTTCCATATAGTAGTATCTCTGACTACCCTGCTCCATTCAAAAAAAGTAAGTAGCAGTAAGTAGGTTGGAGTGGCTTAATGTCGGTATCCCCCTGGCACCTGCAACTATTCTAATCAGAACGTGCAGCATGTATAATTTATATACTCAGATAATCTTGTGTATCCTAATTATAAGAAACACACACACACACACACACACACACACACACACACACACACACACACACACACACACACACACACACACACACACACACACACACACACACACACACACACACACACACACACACACACCACAGCTAACTTATAGCTATAACATAGCCAGGATATTGAGGCCTGATACAAACATGATCTTCCTGCTAGTTTTAGCTGCCCGTGACATTTCTGATTCCATAGTATTACTAGGGATATTTCATTTAGTTATGTACAAGGGGCCATTTCTGTTTTAAATATGACTTTGTATATAGTAAAAAAAATGCTTTTAAAATGATTGTGAAAACCCAATGCATTAGACATAAATAATGCTAGAAATAATAAATGTTTGCATAAAAAAATTATGTATGTAATTGATTTATTTAAAAGCCAATAATGTCTGGTTGAATGTTAACATAACCAGTTTTGAGGGATCTGATTGATTGATTGATTGAATACTTTAATAGCAGTTTGCAAAAGGAAAGTTCAGTTCAATACAAGGTCTGCTAAGATAATTTTAAACCCAAGAAAGCCTATGGCTTGTTTCCATTGGGGTCCATTGGGATCAGTGCTGTTGCTAACAGTTCACACTCACTGCTTTGTCTATGTGTGTGCGTGTGTGTAGCATTTATGTATATTGCATAAAATGTATACATTTTAATGTTGACCATATTATGTTATCAGGGCCACACACCTGGGAAGGTAAGACATAGTCCGCCTGATCCATCACCCGGTTGTTATGGAGACCAAAGCCCTTAACTTTGGTCATGACAGAGGACTCTATCCCTGTATCAGTCACCTGGTACGCTTTCTCATAGATGAAGACATAACTACAGAACAGAGAGAATTATTCGTTTAGATTTTACACAATTATGTCCTTCTGTAGTCTTGCTAGATTGTTGGGAGCTTGGAAACGCATGTGGACAGAGATACTCAGATACACAGACTGTCTGTAGACAGGTAAACCAAGAGTATTGCTCACAAGTTGATCAAACAACACACTGACAAGAAAACATGGAATATACATGCTCTACTACTAATGCCACTAATACTGACCAGACAAAGTAGATGATGATCAGTAGCTGTACGATCCGGTTGATGATCCCTACAGACCAGCTCTTGACCACCACAGACTTGGTGGTCTCATAGGTGAAGAAATCGGTCACACACCCAGAGATCTTAGAGCCCATAGCTATGTGCACATATACGAGGGATTGTCCTCCACTCTCCTGTGCCCGAAAAAGAGACTGATTCTCAACAGGGGGCTTTCTCAGTCGTGCAAAAAGTTCTCCTTTTCAAAAGTCTGAGAAGCGTGATTATAAGGCGGTGTGCCTTTTATTGCTGGATGCAAGTCACTACCTAATTCAGTTTCTCTCAGACTGTCTACAGAATTCTGATAGAGTATGTTCCTCTGCTACATCACTAATAAAGGGACTTCCACTCCCCCCTCTTATTCTTGTCCCTGACCCTTTCTGTTTTGATTGGTTATGGACACATATTGGACCTCCCATCGTACCTCCCATTCCCACAAGGGAAATGAGAAAGAAAGACAGACCTTCCTCACTGAAAACCTCTTGTCCATCTTCTCCTCAGACAACCACTCACTTGGTCTTCACCACAAATGCATATCTCCCATTTAAAATGTTCCATCTGTCTCCATCTCTTGCTCTATTGCTGTTCAGCACTTTTGAAAGCGCGCACACACACACACAATCAAATCACACGATCAAACAAGTGAAATTGGAAGTGATGACACCAAGAAATTAGCAAAATTGGAACTGGAACAATATAACATTTAAACTATCAATGGGTACTCTCTCTGATTGGCTGAAATGTTGACACCTACCTGAACATTTATTTTCTGTTTATTAAAGAGCTGGAGAGATGGGGAGACTCCTGTTACTGAACAAACATTCTATAGCAATGATTACTATCAGAATATAGTGCTTAGATAAGAAATAAGAAAATTGTTAAAAGATTATAACAATTCTATTTTGTTCTAACCAAAAAATATCACTTACCCTACCTTTAAGACAAGTCCTCAAATTCTCAAAATACAGTAGGTATGAGCATTCATGAACCATCAACAAATACATGGATTCCCTTACTCTGTTTACACCATGAAATGAGTTTTACAAATCCATTGAGAAATGACACAAACATGAATCTATGGAGTGACGGTTACACGTGATATGACCATTTCTCAATAATACACTACAGCTTTGCCTCTCAGTGTGATAATATAATAGTCTAACGGCAGAATATGGATGTGTGCCTGGAGAGACCCTGCAAGATGTCATTTCTTAAGTGGTTCCATTATGTCTGTGGTCAATTAACAGTAACGTGATACAGGGCTGCGCAGCACCGCACAAACAGAACATATTGTACACACACATACTTTAGATTAGGAAGCCAATTGCAGGACCTCTCAGTACGCACCAAAATCTGCTTGATGCCATTGTGTACCACTGTGGCACGTGCTTTCCAGTAATGGCCACGATTCAAATCTATATGTCGTTGTGAGTCTAGAAAAACAAGGGAGAGTGAGAGAGAGACAGACGTCCCCTTTAATGTGATTTTTGTGAAAGCGGAAACCACTGTAATGTAAAAGTGATCATCATTACACAGGAAATGATTAGCAAAAAACACAAATGCGCACGCACACACTACATTAGGATGAAAAAACATCTCCACGCCACTCTCTCTCACAAGGTCTCTTGCTCTCTTAAATTGCAAACACACACATAGCCTACACAAAATACATGTTGGTCATCATCCATGATGTGAACACCTGCCTACAACCACAGAATCTGTGTTAATTCAACTCTAAAGTGAAAACATTTACCTGTAATGGACCATTACGGATAGACTTTTAGACTGTAAAATGTGTTTATCTATATTGACGTTGTTGTACTTGACTCATCTGATTTGGGCTCAACCAATCTGGGAACCCATTGCCAAATGAAAAGGAAAAACAGCGCCCTCTGCTGTTTTTTACAATCTCAGTTGGCTCTGGGAGGAAGTCGACGTAGCACACGTGCGCAAGGAAACTGGGGTTTTGGTCTGCCTTCAGCCTTTCACTTCCGGTGGTGCGACTATGTTTCATTCCCACTAACAATATTTCTACGGAACACTAACACTAGCCTAAGACCTGGAACTGTGTCATTTTTAGATTTGAGCTAAAAAGCATTATTTTACACTTTGGGCTATTCAAAAATAGCAGATATACAAGCTCATAGCGCGGCACCGAGTGCCACGCTACGAGCTTGTAGATCTGCTATTTTTGAAAAATCGTGAAAATGTGTGCAAATCTTTGAATATATATATTTTTAAAGCGAACATTTTTAACTCAAATCTTTGCTTCTGGGGGGTCCCTGGAACAAAATATTTTGATGGGGGTCCGCGGCCAAATACATATCATTTTGGGGTCCTTGACATGAAAAAGTTTGAGCACCACTGATATGGAAACATACGTTTTTCAGAAAACTGTTGAGATTTAGGAGACATGTAGAATCGGCTTCAGGTCTCAATGGGTTAAACCCTCCCTCCGGAAATCTCATTTCCATTTGATTTCAGGAGTGAGTCTGGCATGAACGCCCATTCTGCAATATTGGCTGTGTACGCCAAACAGACGAGCCTATCAGCGTCGTCGCACATCGTTCTGTGATTGACAGCGACAGTTGGCCAATCAGGTGGCGAGTTCGAGTGAGCCCGAATGGCACCGAGTGCAGCCTGAATACAGCCGACGGCAGCCATCTTTTCTGTCCGCTATTTTCTCTGCTGGTTTTTTTACTTCAAAAAGCTCTCAAACTTCTATTTTGAGGCACAGAATTTACTTTTGGATAGAATTTAGTTGTTAAACTTCATATATGTGGTCAATTAATCATGACGGAGCCTATTTTTAAAAAAAAATTCAGAGAACCTGCCGGGGCGGGCAGTGACACACATATATCCGAATAAGGCAACCTATTTTGGGCATGGCCGTCTCAAAAGTCCCGTTGCGTCACATAGTCTGGAGGTGGTAAAAATGAACTGCTGATTGGCTGAAGGGGAAAAACGATCATTGGCTGAAGGGGTTGTCAGTCAACGGTATTACTCCCGCCCAACTCCAGCCCACAGCCAATATTGCAGCATGGGCGATCAGGCCAGACTCACTCCTGAAATCAAATGGAAATGAGATTTCCGGAGGGAGGGTTTACCAGGCTACAATAACACTTCTCCCAGAGAACATGGATCATTTTGGTTATAAGCCCACTTGTTTCTATGATGAAAGAGCAAGTTAAAATGTGAATATCTTTCCGTGGTTTTGTCTGCTCCGAGGACGCTATTGTTAAATTAGTTTCGGTTTGTTTCTAGTGGGGAAGGATCGGCGGACACGTAAATCCCGCCCACTACATTTGATTGGGTAAAGTGCGGCCTGCTTCCTGATCTGAAGGCACGCCCAATTGTAGGCCAGTGCGTACGCGATATGACGAACCCCCCCGACAGATTCAAACGCAGAGCAGAATCTGTTCTGAGAGATTAGGGCTCAACAGACATGATACATTTTATTCTGAACATGTCAAAATAGGAATTACAGTAGTATTTGGATGAGACAAAAATTCAAACGCAAATAAAAGCATTTTCAGATTCCTGATACATTGGGAAAACAATATCCCAGATGAGGATATAAGTTTCCATTTGATTACTGAAATCAAATTATGCTTAGTTTATACACCATCATACACCAAAGTAGACTTAAGTCAGGCATGATAAAAGTCGAGAACCAAGAGGTCATTTAGGATGTTCTGCCATTTGACATGCATTAAGCTTTTGAAAGGAGGAAATTGTGATGGCGGAACAAGCAGCGTGGCATCCTATAGACCGACATCTCAAAAGTGGGACTGAACCACACATCTTAGTGTCTCTGGCTGTTAAAAACCACCCTGTTCAATACATCCATGGTTCAAACTCTAAGATGGCTGTGCTTTTACAAACCACTGCGTACTTAATCCTCAACCTCTACTTTTAAAAAACATCTCTGCAGCACTGCCTTCAATCTACCCACAAATCCAACCGTGCTGCCTGGTTAAATGGCCTCGATAAAGAGCAGTATGGTTGCCTTCAGAAAGGAGAAAAACTATTCTGTAGGGTCCCCCCTATGTCAATAGAAATGTTTTTCTACTTTCTGGGCTACAGTATATGACAGTTAAAATGTGGGGGTCACAGGTGCCCATCACTGTCATGGATATGTGCACTACACTATTACTTTGTAAACATTACGCATACTAGTGCCGACTGCCGAGTGGCTATTAAATCGAACCAATGGTTTCCAAGAATCGAAAAACCACGAATGTCTGCATCTGTCTGCCCCAGGTCTGTGGAGGACGCACAAAATCTCATTAGCCATTACATTCCAATAACCAAATCTCTGCTCGCTCACTCAACTCTCGGTACTCCAGCTTAACCCGGAAATAGTTTTGTCGCAAATGGTAATTTGCTTTTGGAGGTGCTGAGACCAGAGAGTGAGTGAATTCCCCATGTCGTTTGGAGTGTCAAACAGCGAGTGTACATCGAGTGTAGGCTTCGGCCTGTTCTCGTCCTCTCGCCGGAAGTGTTGACTGCTTATCTGTTCTGTTATTGGATGGACCGTCTCCTCGGGCTATGGGAGGGGAAACCATGACTACGCTGTTTGGGAGATGGGATTAAAAAAAAAAAAAACTGCACTGCTGTCGTGGACTTGTTTTAGAGCCAACCAAACTTTGTTCTTCGTGCTCATATCCTAAAATGTAAACATAACGTGCCTGCATGAGTGTGTTAAGCGGCTTGAGGGTGAAAGTTCCCACTTGATTGAGGAATTGGAACGTGGGTGTCAGTCCAACCAGCTTGATTCCTCTGGCCTTGCATATAATCCTCTCCTTGCTTGGAGGTGGGACTAATGCGCGGGTGGAGGAGAAGTTGAGGTACTAGATTGAATTAGAATAGACCTGAATTTGGCTTGTGTGTTTGGGGTGGTGTGGACACCGGCTTCCCCGCTTGGGCAACCAGATCCGTCAGCTTCACCCATTGGATGAGTTTTGCGGCATGTTTGTGGCGCTTATCCAATATAATATACAATGAAACAAATAGTGTGAGATCTGCTCTTATGGGTGAAGGACGTTGCAGTGAACAAAAGCGGCGGAAAATTGGCGGCGCAAAGCGCAATGAGTGAGGAACGGGTATGACGGGTACATCAGATAACTTTGCACAAAGGGGAGGGGGGGATTATAAAAATAATGCTTTTCAAAATCCATTTTTTAAATTATTTGTGGCTATGAGAGCTAATATGCATGTGGTCAGCAACTATCCATATCAATGAGGAATGATGTGGGTAAGACCCATTTTGCCTGAAATACAGTAAATCTATGGCAGATCAGCTGCCCTGTACAACAATAGGAGGTTTAATAAACTCAAAAAGTGAACTTTAATACAAAAGAATTTATTTAATCAACCTGAAAACAGGACACGACGACAAAATGAACACACCAACTGACTTTTTTTTAGTTCTCTAAAACAAAACAAAAAATGTCTAACCCTAACCTCTCCATCCACAATGACCAACTATTAACTTCAAAACTAATACCATCTCCATGGGTTTCATGAAAACTTTAAGCATTATGGGAAATGCAGTACACAAGTACACCACCAAGTCAATGAGTTGTCAGCAGGAAATCCCAATCTGAAATGATCAAATGTTGCACGGGCTCATCATTGAGTCAGCCACACGATATCAGCTTGTATTGTAAATAAAAAAGAAAGCGATTGAGGGGAGAAACGTACAAACAATATCCATTGGGTTGTCTCTCCGTTCATTTGTCTGCGCAAGAGTTATTTGTGGGATGTAACACAGAAGTGGTAGTACAAATCCTTGGTCCGTGATGTCTGGATGTGTATGGATGGAAAAGTTTGTGCATATGTGTGTGTTCAGTCAGACTCCTGCTCCGAGCTGGGGGGGGTGGACAAGACCTCTTCCTCTTCTTCATCAGATTCCTGACAATGGAGAGAATAATGCATTATGAACGACGGATGTGGTCTTGTTTTTCTTGGCAAAATAAGACGATTAAAATTCTGGTGGCAGTTTATTATTATTTTTTTTAAATGAAACATAAGCTCTCGTCTGAGAAGTACTCTTAACCCTTAGACTGCCATCGACGCGTTTTCGAGTCAATTGCTACTTAATCCATCTGTGCCGTCGACGCGTTAGACGCGCTGTATAACTTTTTATTGTTTAATAAACAATCGTGCTGTTCTCTGTACCATCCTTGATCATTTTCTCTTCCCACTGGCTTCTCACGCATCCTTGGTGAAAATATCTGTAAACCGTTTGCTGTTTCTCTCACACGGTATAAAAAACGAACGGAAAGCTCCGGTTCGTGTTTGTTTCTACACACAGCCATTCGATGGATTATAATGGATATAAAACTTCTGTGACCGGTTGAAAAGGTTATAACGCTGGCACTGGGTGAGTATATTATGAAAATACTCTGGTAGTCAAAGAGTTAAGGGTCTCTTAAACCACAAACTTATGATAAATCTTTTTTTCATAAGCCATAAACTTCTATAGAAAAAGAATCTATAGATTTCTATAAACTTGTTGAATCTATAGATAACTGCACATGTCTTGCAGTAATCTGTAATTAGATTATTTCTTACAAGTACAAACTGAATATTTAGTAATCATTGCTATAGAGCAATTGTTCAGTAACAGGAGTCTCCCTGTCTCTCCAGCTCTTTAGTTAACAGAAAATGCATTTTCTGGTGGGGATAGTAAGTGATGACAGAAAGAAAGGAGCAGAAAGAATTGGAACACTATACAATTTAAGCGGATAAATGGGTTCACTCTCCTGATGGGCTGAAATTGGCAACCCACCTCAAAATGAATTTTCTGTTTATTAAAGAGCTGGAGAGACAGACGCCCGTTACTGAAGTAACACCATGGCAGTAATTACTATCAGAATATACTGCTTTAACAGTTAACAAAAAAGTTTTTACCCAAAAATATCACCCTACCTTTAAGAGAAGTGTATGTTCCATATGTTTAGATGTTATGTTATCTAGGAGTTTTATTTGGTGAAATCGGTTGGAAACATGTTTTACCTTTTTGCTCTTTTTGCTCTTTTTGGTCTTCTTGCGGTCGTTGTCCGACGAGCTCTCCTCACTGGTCTCGATGAACTCTCGGCTCTTGAAGCTCTCATTACCACCTGCTGTTGCTCCTCCTCGCTCCTTCTCTTTGTCTCCTCCTGCTGACTTCCTCTTCTTGTCCTCCTTCTTGACTGCTTTCTTTTTAGTGTCCCTGGGAGCGAGGGCAGGGGGTTGAAAGGTGTGTTAAATACGTACATCATGCATCAAGAAAAGCAAGCACTATGCATGTCTGTTTGTGCGTGTGTGCGTGTTTAAAGCCTTACTTTTTGGAAGGTGATGTGGAGGCTGAGGCTCCTCCACCACTCTCCTTGTACTCCTTCTTGGCTATGTCATATTGCTTCTTTGCCTCTCCAGCCTTCTGCTCCCACTCCTGAAAGAGAGAAATAGAGAGACAGACCGACAGACAGATGAAAAAAGAAAGAACCAGGAGCGGGAGGCAGACAAGTGGAAGACAAGTGGCAGAACCTTTAAAATACTATTTAGTACAATAATTAGGTCAATGGGTTTGGGCGGTGTATTTTAGCCTGGTATCGACATAACCTCGCGTCACCTGGCTTTCCACCGGGGGAAAGCCTGGTATTCATTCTAAAAATGAGCCGTGTGATCCGGTTTAGAAAAAAGGAAAAAAAAATCGTGTTCCGGTTGGCGTTGCATTGCTTGTTCCCCACATAATGCGAATCAATTAGTTAGAATAATAGATGGACATACCAATCGATTATTATACCAAAAGAAACTAAACGATTATACCAAACTAAACAAGTTTTAAACTAGGGGAATCATATTTCAGGTGCACAGCACCTGAGGTTCCGGTCGTGTGTTCCGGCCGCCTGATGACGTCGGCTCAGAAATCCGAAAATGGTATTGATTCCAGGCTAGTATCGACTTGACAATAGCATCATTGCACTCGTAATAGAAAATTATATTTTGACTGATGTGCAATTTCAACTTTTGATTGAAAATTAATAGCGTAGATGAATTGAATAATACAAAAAAAGAGAGACATGCATACAATTATAACCGTTGTGTCCAGATATATTAACTCTCTGCTCCTCTCTCACCTCCTTGTCCTCCTTGCCTATCCCTCTCCACATCTCCCCAGCCTTCTTGGAGATCTCAGTGACTGAGATGCCTGGGTTCTCCGACTTTATGCGTTCACGGCTGTTGCCGAGCCACAGCATGTAGGCGGTCATCGGCCTCTTGGGGGCGTTAACGTCCCTCTTCTTCTTCTGCAACACAGAGGAACAATGTACGGACATATAAAAGTCATATTTGTATTCCTATACTTGAGACATTGACTAGTACAGCGGTTCTCAAACTACTTCGCCGTCTTTTTCGGCTGCGCTAGAATATTATTCATTCATTTCATTGATAAGATAGGCCTACACATCAGCAGGAATCACTGCTTTAACTTCATTTTCTAAATACATATTCATATAAGGCCAACAATGGATGATTTTATTTTAAGATATTCTTTATTTCCACTTGGAAACTGCTCTACGAATAAAGTGTGGGGTCGCCAAAAACATTTGTGGCATAAAAACGTTTGAGAACGCCTGGACTAGTACATACATGACCTTAACAACACATTGAACGCCAGAGGTTAATCTCATAATGTACCTACCAGTGCCAAGCTCTTTTTGTTGTTTTTTTGTTTTTTTCATGTCGTCATAGCCCCCGCTAAATCCGTTTAAAATCCGCGTTCATTTGGTTCGACACAAACACGGGATCCGTGAAAAACAAAAACAAAAAACTGCGAGCCGATCCGTGCCGCCATTTTGAAGTTACAGGCGAGAACGTTAGACAGGACGATGCGGTGAGGAAAACCACAAGGGAGATAAATCGATTCTAAGCTGATGCCTAGACAGGAAACGGATGCGAGCGAAAAAACCGGAACCAGTTTTATTCCGTTTCCGGTCGGCCCCGGAACCGGAAATGGGTCGAAAAAAATTTCCGGAAAGTGCACTTTTTCGATTTAACATGGGAAATGCGAGTCGCGTAGATCTACGCGACTGGCACACTGCGGCTTTAAATCGGTTCGCGTAGATCTACGCGACTGGCACGCGATGTGTTAACCTGAACTCAATTTAAAGCATAACACAGAAGCTGTTCAATTAGTGACTAATCAAAACATCCTTAAAATTAAACGTATGAACCCATTTGTAGATCAGCTATTTTTGGCAAAGAGATTTGTTGTAGAGCGGAAAAGAGCGGACCAAGTACAAAGCCAAGTGGGGTTAAGTTTACAAATTATAGAGGGTTTAAGTGGTTAAATGGCTGGACACATGTGGGAATGGACTGGGTGCCAGGGGGCGGTAAAAGGATGAGAGGGAGGTCGAAGAAGGCCTGTACGTTTAACACATCGGGTGCCAAACACGGTTCAAACCGTGTTTTCACAGAGTAGCGCTTTGGTGCCGAACACTGTTCAAACCGTGTTTTCAGTCTTTTTATTTTTTCCACACGGGGGGGCTGAACACTCTAAGAAGTAAGGGACAGATGGATCACCGTGCCAAAAAATCTGGCTCCCATCCGCTTCCAATCTCCTTGCTAAAAACCTCTGTATCTCCTTAACTTTTTACAGTGGGCAAAACGAGTCATTCTCGTTGCGCGATGGCTCCGCAGCGGTGACTCGCATGAGACATGTTGTTGTTCCAGGTTTTAGCCAGGACCATCCATTGCTATGCACGCATGCATTGTTTACGTGCGTGTGCTCGCGGTGGAGTCTACAGCTCTAAACAGTGCAGCATTGCAGACGGTGAGATTTCTGGCACCGAACGTAATCTGTTATTATAAAATGCTGGCAACCGCTGTGTTAAGGAAGACCTAAACGAGATGGGTGTCAGCTGGCATGGTGCAAGGAGGGTCACCAGGGACCGGAACAGATGGAGGAGATTCCTCGCCCAATGTTCCAATACAAACGGTAGGAACTAAATCTAAGTAAGTCGGTGGTTAAACGGTCCTCGCTTCTAAAACCTAACCTATATACAAGGGTATAATACTGGTAAAAGATAATAATGTTATCACCACACCTAACTCATTGTCTCTCTTCAGCCTGGAATAAAATACTGTCATTTGTTTTGCATGTTCACCTTTCCCTTCGTCTGCCATCGACCATTCATCGTTCCCAGTCTCTCACCTCTTTACGGGGCTTCCGTTCTTTCTTCTCTTTCACTTCTTTGGGTTTCTTGACCTTTTTCTTCTTCTTGCCGTCCTCGCCACTGTCGTCTCCTCCTTCTCCTCCTTCACTGCTGTCGCTTGCCTCGGCGTTGCTGTCATACCTGACGAATAGTGTGAGAAGGAAAAAACAAAACAAAGCAAAGGAACTGTCAGTCAAGCATGGCGTTATTATAAAAAAATAACATTGATTTGATGAGGCAGAGACGACATTAACCACTTTCAACCTGGTGCCATTAAAATAGCTTATAGGGTGGGTGGACGTCACAAATGCAACGTGCCGACCAAGGCGCACTGTTGCTCCGATCCGCACAAAACTTGGCAAACGCTGGTCAGGGGTCTGGCATGACAATAGTCATACCAGGGGCCACGTTAGGGGCCCCGGGGGCCACAGGTGTAACGTTACTCCGATCTAGGGATGTCACCGTTAATAAATGCATGTCAACACCGGTAACACTGCATAGCCCACTTTAATTACTTTTATAAATATATTGTGCGCCGGGCATCCTGCATTAATATAGAGAGTATGCACATGTGTCACTTTTCCACACGCCCCCTCATCTAGACTGAGTGGCAAAACAGTGAGCAGCATGGAGCGTTAAGTGTTTGGAAGCACTCGTTGGAAATCACTCAACGGTCCTGTGTACCACCCGTTTCTAATTTGCACATAATGCAGGAGGCAGCAGGACGTTGCTTTATTGAAAACGAGCGCTTCCAAACTCTGACACTTATATAAATAATCACCTGCACGAAATGTATTGACAGAAAGTAGCTCATAACATGTCTACGGTGGATTTTTATGAAACAAAAACTTTTCAGATAGAAAGAGGATAGTTAAATCTTTCCGTACAGCTGCCATGTTGATGAATTTAACGTTGTTTAATACAATCAGATAGGACTTTTCTGTTTGGATGTATGGGCTGTCAAGGCCAGAAAGTAGTTTTTATTTTCCGGTTACGATGATGTCACGCGCATAGCCTCTATTGTCAACCACTAGGCGTCCTACTTGACATGCCTGGCAATGATCCAGAAACAAACCAAACCTTTACAAACTGACCGGGCTTTTTGAACTCAAGTGGTTTTATAGGGTACACAGAAAAAGTTATTGTAGCCTATTAAAAAATAATAAAGCGGTGTTGTTGGTGTACAAGTAATGTACTCTGTGTGTGCCCGAACACCCGGTAACACTGCATAACGCGAAATCCCTACAATAGTCAAAACAGCAGTGTTTAACACTACAGCAGTGTTAAATGCTCTTATCAGTGCAATATAGGGCTGGATTTGAAGGCCACGTAGCGGCCTGAAAATCCAGTAAGTCCTCTACACATAAATCCTCTACACATTTATATTATTGTCAGCTTATAGATTAGTTATTTTCATTTGACAAGTATAAAGGGCTATATGAAGTAGTTAGTGATAAGAAAAAGGGATGGAGAGAGGGAGAAGTGTGAATATATTGGTGACAAGAAAGGCGGAAGGGAATCAAAATGAACGGCAAATAGTCACTCACTCCTCTGCAATGTCATCATCCTCTTCTCCGGGGTTGAAAGACTCGTCTAAAAATAGAAACAATAGGGAAGGGGAAAGTGTGAGGATGAAGCGCGACAATATCCTGAATGCAATGGTGCTGTTATGTATACCGCCAAACGCTAATCCAATTGGCTGACAGGGGTTGTCACTCACCGCTCTCGCCCTCCGATTCCTCACTGCCGTCGCCCTCCTCCCTGATCTTGCCCTCGGCCTTCATCCTCTCCAGGTAGGCGTCGTGTTGGTCTTCATCGGAGTCACTGTACTCGTTATTGGTACCTTTCATGCCCTGGAAGATACACTATAGTGTCAGGAACTATGCAACCCATATGCCACATGAGACACCACTTCTTGGATGCACAAAGTGGAGTGGTGCCATCATATGTCCTATAGGTACTAAGGCTGTCAATGAATGTTCTAAGGATATCAATTTATATTTGATTGTAAAAAAAAGAAAAAAATGTGATAGCTGCTACGTTGATGCACAGACAGCAGTCACACAATCCCACTTGATTTGATTCTAAATGAAAATATAGGTCAGGCTGAAACAAGGCATCGATGATGATGTGGTAACCCATTCCGAAATACTTAAAATTTCTCGGAACGCTGATCGTCTGTTCCGTTTACCATAAGGGGCAGTGTCCACAGAAGGCATTTTAAAGCGGCGGAACACTTGCATATCTTGTCCAGAGCACTTCTTAATAAGCGCACAGTTTTTAATTACGCGTGCAACATTCTAATCCATCGACCATTGCTGTCCGTCATGTCATCTGCGTTATTAGTAGCTTAGCTGAGACAATGGCAAATATGGACTTCTGCTGGTTGCTTCAAAGTCAGGTAGTAAATGACTGGGTTGTCCAAGACAGCCAGGAGGTAGGCCTGTCACAATTATTGCATACTCGCAGTTATTTTAGCATAATCGTCATAATCATTACCATGTTAAAAATGTTCATATATTTAAAAAAACAGTGGAAATATCAACAAGCTTAAAACACGTCATGATGCGAGGCGTTTTGAGCTGGTAGATCGGCTATTTCCACAAGTTTTTTTTTATTATATTATAGGGGGCTTTTTCTGCCTTTATTGATAGGAAAGTGGGCTGACATGAAATGGGGAGAGATGGGGGGACACACACACAGCAAAGGTCAAACCCGCGACACGCTGTCAAGCTGGTTTACCAGCGTATGTGATATGCGCCTGGACCGCTAGGCCAGCAGGCACCCCGTATTTATTTTTTAAGTATAAAGTAATTCAATATGCATCTTTTGTTTTCACAAAGCCTAAAAGCCAAACAGAAATGTAATTTTTATTCATGTTCCAATGTTCACCGACAGAAACAATTAAAATCGTTAAATCGCAATTATATAAGTAGTTACAATTATAACTACAGTATAGTTTGACATCGCTATGATGACGACCTACATTGAGGGGGTACTATCTACAGTAGGAAGCAAAGTACCCAGTACCAAATGCAAGTAGAGTCAAGTAATCAAGTCAAGCCGGTTCCATGCAGTGGAAAAGTGCCATAAGTGGGTGATACCAAAAGTAACTGGCTTCAATTTCATCAAATCTAACCTCACTCATTTAACAGGATGTCAGTGACACAGGTTGTACTGTAATGTGATGTCATCTGGGAAACAATTGGCATTACAATCACCATATAATATGTCTGTCTGTCCGTTGGGGTTGAATGGCAGAAAGCATAAGCGACGTTAAATCCTGACCAGCCACCAATACAGTAGGAGGACAGGTTCATTTAATCTAACTGACATCCTCTGCTGACCTTCTAAGTACGGCAACAGATGACCCTGCCACATATGACAGTATAGTCCTTTGGCTGGATTGACAGACACATTTTGACTGAACACTGAGCATTCTGGGCAGGGAAATCAGTATATCCTGTATTAGACAAAGTTGCAGTGACAGATTTGTTCGCAGTTAAAGAAAAAAAGCAAACTCTTGGGCCAAACATTAGTCTGTACATTCCAAACACAGTCACATACACCTCATTCTTTTCTTCCTGACCTCACAGTCCTCCAAAGTCAATGTTGACGAAAACGTATTCTATGATTAGTAGAAAATTACGAGGTCTTTCCATGTCAATCACAGCAATCAAAAGACCTCAGAGATTATTGGACACATTCCCTGCTGCCCCACACACACACACACACACACACACACACACACACACACACACACACACACACACACACACACACCATGCAAGCGTTAATCACTCCACACCAATAAGATCACGCAATGGTGCCCACTTGATGAAGGGAACGCCCACAACCATACCCACCTTCTTCTATAGGTGTACAATGACAGACACACAGGAGAAGGGCAACAAAAATGTCAATATATTGAACGAGATGGAATATAGTCTCACATGAAACCATAAAAATGTGTACAAAGTAAACATTGAAAGTAGTTACCTCTTTGAAGCCTCTGTTTTTGATGTTGAGTTTCTTGGCATTGACAAAGTCAAACAGCTTCCCGTATTCTTCTCTGTGGGAAGAGAGACGCATATCCAGGAGATAATTAAGACCCACTACTTAGCAGTTAATGTATACTTTACCGTTATGGTGGTCAGAAATAGGTCAATTCGCAATATGCTTGTGAAATTTGTACCAATGCTTAGGGTTGCAAGCTTTTCGAGAAGTGGGCAATAACAGAAAATTTGTAGAAGCTTTTAACAAATTAGAATCTGTGTACTTTGGTTTAGGCGACAATGTGCTGGACTGGTTAAATTAAATATTATAATCAATATAAAATATATTCACTCCAGTAATTTAATCAAAGCTTCCCTGAAAAAAATGTAGTCCTATGGCTCAGACTTAGCATTGTAGTGCGGAGGTCTATGATGAATGTGGGCTGTACATATGATGAGAAAATGCAATGTACATGCAGAGGGTTGCAATTGTACTGAATTCCTATCTAATAGGATGCTGGCAAATGAGCTGAACATTTAATGTGGTATTCAGTGCATGGTTACAATTCAAATATGGACATGATACTTTTAACTAAACTTCCCTTTAAATTTACCGGACATTTTTAGACCCTTTGAAACCCTACCAAATCTCTCATTACTATTTTTAGTACTAAATTATAGTATTAATCATCTATTGATTCTCGCCAAAGATTTCCTGAGATAAATCAGAGACATTTTAAATAATCATGGCCAAGTACATGCAAGGCCATTATTTTGACAAAACTAATTCCAACATATACAGATTGGTGATTTGCATGACTTAACTATGACAGCCCATGCCAAATGTGTGCAAGATTGAGTTCATGTGTGTGGCTGTGTCACCATCATTACCTCTCGATGCTGCTGAAGGTGAACTGGTTCCCCTGCTTGGTCTCAATCTCAAAGTCGAAGGAGCGTGTAGTTGTGGTACCTCTGGCGAAGTTGACGCAGGAAATCTCCTCAAAGCGCAGGTGCACCGGAGGCTTGTGCACGTAGATGAAACCCCTCTCCAAGGGATACAGGAGGCCAGAGGAGGCCTTGTACGAGCAGGTGATGCACTGGGCACCCGAGTGGCTACAATAGGGAGGAGTAGAAGAAGACAGGGGAGGGGGGGGGGGGGGAGAGAGCGAGAGAGGCATCTTATTTAGCTGTTTTGTTCCAAAGAAACAAACATATGGGCCATCCAGGTGGTGCAGTTCCTGCCCATCACCTTGTTGAACCGACAGAAATCAGGGAGAGGGGGTACTGAAGACACTTAACACATTGATTGCCAAGATCGCATTGATGAGTTCTTTCATTTTTTCTGGAAATTCCACAAGGGTCGACCTAACACAGCTTTGGAATGATCGATCGGCACACAGAGAAGTAGAATGTGGATGTGACGTTGTTCCAAAAAAACAGGAAGCCATCCGTATTTTCAGAAAAACAGCTGTAACTCTGTTTCTTTTTTTTGCATTGAAAACCACTAGTTTTCAGCGGGCCGAAGCCCCAAAATGGCGGATCGCGGTTGGAACGTTGTCGTTCCTATGGACACACAGATCCCTCCGCTAACCCACGGGGACTATTTTGTTTGTGTTTTTGGGACACAATGTCGGTTCCACGGCGTTTCAAATATCATCGGATTGAGGTAATTATACTCTGGCAAGGGGATAGAAAACTATGTTTAATATCTTGGCAATCAATGTGTTAAGTTTGAGAACCACTGCTCGGGGAGAAAAAGAAAGAAACACAAAGCTTGATCTAGAATTATAATACACTTATATGATTGTATGTCTGTAATCGTGTGCGTGTGTGTGTGTGTGTGTGTGTGTGTGTGTGTATATATATATATATATATATATATATATATATATATAAAAGAAAGAAAGATATATACATTTGTGTTAGTATGTGCATATAGACATATATTCATTTCAGAAGGATCTGCTCATATGTTTAGGCGTGTGTGTGTGTGTGTTGCACAGTTGTGTACCCCTGGAAGTTGCCGGGCACAGTGATCTTGCGGTTGACCAGAGCCTTCATTACCCTGCTGACAAGCTCGTAGAGAGAGCCTGACATGTTCTTACTGAGCTTTCCCTCAAAACGACGCTCCACATCCTCCCTAGAAGATGAGGAAACAAGAGGAAGAGGAATGTTGTGATTCAAAACACACATGTAAAACATCCGCCATAAGACACATTGCCCATTTGTGTGAGATAATCACAACATCTGTAACAAAGGTTACCCTTCTCTAGAACATAGGGTCATTTTTCTACTATTCTACTATTTTTCTAAATGGCACACACATATTGCCTCCTAAGTGGGCGCCGTCAATCCAATTCTCCTTTGGAATTAAGAGACTCACGCCTGGGGTGCATTCCGAAATACGCTCCGAGAGCGTTGGAGTGCATCCTAGGTGCCCTCTGGTGGCTCGGAAATTCAGAGCCGTCAGCGGCGCAGATTCTCAGAGCGCATTTCCGAACGCACCCCTGGTCTACTAAACCCACGTGACACAGATACAGGAAATCGATCCAAGTTGGCGTGTCTTTGTTTCCCATCGTCTTTGGTTAAACTCACTCGCTCATGTTTAAGGTGAGACTAATGTCTTCCTCCTTGGAGAAGAGCAGGATGAGGAAGTGGTAGCGAGTCTGACCCTGCTTGATGGGAGGATCCAGACTGATCTACACAAAGAAACCAGGGGACAGAGTTAAAGGAAAAGAGAGAAGAAGGGAGGAGGGGAGAAAATAGAAGGAATGCGAATGGAAGGGCAGTGACAGCGAGATGAAACGCATTCACAGGTTATGAAAGGCAGAGCAAATCTCTCAATGGCATGCGTTACTGTGGACACAATAAATATTTACTGCAGAATTTACTCAACATATGAGAATAATACACCACATTACATAGCTCAATAATTGCTCTCAATTAAATGAAAAAAACAACCAAGGACAGGCTGAGAGGCTGGCTGGCAAACAGACTTACCACAAAGAACATCTGCCTCTGGTCCTTGTGCGGCAGTAGGAAGAGACGCAGCACGGTGGTGTAGGGAATCTTGTAGTCAAACGTCTTACCATGGAGGTGAAGGAAAGTGGGATAGATACGGATGTCGTACCTGAATGAGTAGAAAAACAAAGTGGAAGAGGTGAAAGATCATGAGGTGGATTATAAAAAAGAAAGGTCCCGGCATGAGTATCGGTCTAATCTACATTTAATCAAAAGATTTGTCTGTGCAAACAACCAGAGACGGAATGCCCGTCACTGAAAAGCAGGTTAAACATGCTGTGCAGTTCAAAACTCACATTTTAAGTTTACATATATGGGATGACAGAATTTTGTGGTAGTGTGTTATGCGTGTTGTGTTTCCTATACCTTCCTCTGGGCGTGAGACACTGCAGCTCTTTGAAGACACATACGGCGTCTCCTGTGGCCTGGATGACATCAGCCTTGGACAGCACATTCGCTGCAAATGCCTGAGGACACACTTCCTGTTAGTACTGAATCAACACGGACAAAACAGCTGCCGCTTTACAGCACAATTAGTGGTCCTTCTATCAAATATTCATAGTCAAAGTCCAGTAGATATAGACAGGAGGGATTTCAGAAAAAAGGCCTTCTATAAGGAGGTTAGAGGCATTTGGGGGTAAAAGTTGGGAACCAGGCCATTTTACATAATTCAAGGGTGCTGAATCAGAAAAACACGGTTCCCAAGCAAAATTCTTAGTGCTTAACCTCCTAATTTGCATATCAAAATGGCTGCCGATTTTGAAGTATTTCTTAAACAACTCTATAACAAAGCAAGCAAATCTGACAAATAAAGTGTATATATTTATGTTCTGAGGGTCATACAATGTGTGGAAGATATTTGTAATGTAATATATGTAAATAAATGTAAATAATGTAAATAAATATGCAAATTAGAGGCCACTATTACAGAAAACGGTTTCGTACTTAAAGTGATTCATCCGCATCCCCCTTATTTTATTTTATTTCTACTTATCTGTATTTTTACCATCCTTAAGACATCTAAAATACATATTTAGATCATGGAAAAATCCTGGTACATTTGGCCCCTGATGACCAAAAAATAAATTGCCCCCATGTATAACTCACCCCCAGAATGAGTTAGAGCCACAGAACTGGTACTGATAACTGAACACAAACTACTTTCAACACAACTATATAGAGTGGGATGGGGATGGCTATAGTTACACTTAGACGGCCAACAGGGACTAGCTGAAATGTATTAAGCCCCGCCCCTCTGTGTTCCTATTGGCTGGGCTTTAAACAGCCATAACTCCAATTCCCAGCATCGAAAACCTATGAAACTTCCTAGATGCGCTTAGACGGCCAACAGGGAAAGGCTGAAATTGTTTAAGCTATGTAGCCTAACTTTTCAGTTGATTGCCATACAGGCTTGTGTCCCCCCCCCCCACCCCCGATGGGCCCTGCCTAGTACAGCCTAGTCCAGCCTATTACTGCCTAGTCCTAGGACTAGGCTAGACCTGGGTGTACTAGGCTTTACTGTACTAGACTCTGCTGGGCTCTAATAGTCTGTTTTCAGCTCTAGCAGGCTTTGCTAGGCTGTACTTGGCTTTATTAGGCTATAGAAGGCAGTACTTTACTTTGGCCTACAAATGTTCATGCAAAACTATTGGTGGTGCACACACAAACTATTGCCCGTGTACACAGTGGTTAATCCCAATGGTCTGAGTATCTACAGGGCTGACAAGGGACTAGCACAGCCTAGTTCAACCTAATAGAGCCTAGTACAACCTAGTCTTAACTAGTCCAGTCTGTTCCATGCTAGTATAGCCTATATCGCCGTCCCCTAGTCTGTTCCATCAAAAGGCTGGACTAGGCTAGACCTGGGTGTACTAGGCTTTGATGTTGTAGTCTCTACTGGTCTCTAATAGACTGTTTTAAATTCCAGTAGGCTGTGCTGGTCTGTACAATGCTATATTAGGCTGTACAAGGCAGATCTGTACTATGGTCTACAAAGGTTCATGCAAAACTATTGATCGTGCACACACAAGCTATTGCCCGTGTTCAGTTAGTCCCAATGGTCTGAGGATCTACAGGGCTGACAAGAGCATAGTACAGCCTAATATAGCCTATTAGAGTCTAGTACAGCCTAGTACAGCCTCATCTATCCTAGTCCAGCCTTATCAGTCCTAGCATAGCCTGGTACCCCCTCCCCTATTATGTTCTCCCACCAGGCTGGACTAGGCTAGACCTGGGTGTACTAGGTTTTACTGTACTAGTCTCTGCTGGGCTCTAATGGTCTGCTTTCAGCTCTAGCACCCGTTGCTAGGCTTTACTGGGCTCTATTAGGCTATAGAAGGCAGTACTTTACTTTGGCCTACAAATGTTCATGCAAAACTATTTCTTGTGCACACACAAGCTATTGCCCGTGTACACAGTCGTTAGTCCCTATGGGTTGAGGATCTACAGGGCGGACAAGAGCCTAGTACAGCCTAATAGAGCCTATTAGAGTCTAGTACAGCCTATTACAACCTAGTCTAGCCTAGTCCGGCCTGTTCCATGCTAGTATAGCCTATACCACCCTCCCCTAGTCTGTTCTCCCAAAAGGCTGGACTAGTCTTGGATGTACTAGGCTGTACAGTACTAGACTCTACTGGTCTCTAATACGCTTTTTAGCGGCTCTAGCCGCTCTATACCTGACTTTGTCCGTGTGCGTCAACGTTCTGATTGGTCAGGTGCGTCAACAAAGTGATTGGTCAAGCTTCACGCGACACATGGCTATAAACACATTATAAACACATATCAATGACAAAATGTATCAAAGGCGCCGCTACCTTCACACAGGGTGTGATTTTTTAATCTCTAGTAGGCTTTGCTAGGCTGCACTAGGCTATATTAGGCTGTACAAGGCAGATCTGTACTATGGTCTACAAAGGTTCATGCAAAACTATTGCTCGTGCACACACAAGCTATGGCCTGTGTACACAGTGGTTAGTCCCTATGGTCTGAGTATCTACAGGGCTGACAAGGGACTAGTAAAGCCTAATAGAGAGTATTAGAGTCTAGTACAACCTAGTACAACCTACTCTAGCCTAGTCCAACCTGTTCCATGCTAGTATAGCCTATAGAAATGATTTCATGTGCATGCCATAAGCAATGCACAACACGTCGTTGCAAATGCCGGAAATCTGGGTTACGATGCACAGCCATGTGTGCATGTCAGCAACGGAGTGATGATCAACCTCCTTGTATGAATGTGGTCTAGTGTCTAGACTTTCGTTCAACAATGGCCAATACAGTATCTTTAGAGTACTAAACCGTTATCCGTTATGGGGGCCGCTATTTTGCATATTTCGGAGTAGGCTGATTATTATATTATATTATATTATCATATTATATTACTTACAAATTCTTTACTCACATTGTAGAAAATGTATATAGACACTTCATTTGTCAATTTTGCTTGCCTGGCCACAGAGTTATTGAAGATAAAGGTGCGAATTTGCCAATTTGGCAGCCATTCAGATATGCAGATTAGAAGGTCAAAAACTAAACATTTAGCATGGGGAAAAAGTATGTATTTTAGATGTCCTAAGGATGGCAAAAATACAGATAATTAGGAACAAAATAAGGGGGATGCACCTTTTGCACCGTTTGAGTACTACGGTACATCATTTTATGTAATGGTGGCCTCTAATTTGCATACTTATTTACAATTTATTACATTACAAATATCTTCCACACATTGTATGACCCTCAGAACATAAATATATACACTTTATTTGTCAGATTTGCTTGCTTTGTTATAGAGTTGTTTAAGAAATACTTCAAAATCGGCAGCCATTTTGATATGCAAATTAGGAGGTTAAGCACTAAGAATTTTGCTTGGGAACCGTGTTTTTCTGATTCAGCACCCTTGAATTATGTAATATGGCCTGGTTCCCGACTTTTACCCCCAAATGCCTCTAATAATCACATATTTCAGAAATCCCACCGGTCTAATATACCCATTGCTCTCAAGTCACAGGTTCAAGCACCAACCAACTTACTTTACGCCGGAGCTCCCTCTGGTGGGAGGAAAAATGACCACAGCCTGAAGTAGTACTCAAACTGGATGTACGGCCAAGGCAAGTTATGACCAGTAAACATGACTTAAAAGTTCTCACTATGAAAAGTGGACTAGGGACAGGTGAGCCTCATTAGACTCCTGGTTACAGAGCAGTCAGAACCGGTTCAAAGTGCTTTTACACGCTACATCCCTCTCATGGGTGGCACTGGGGCAGAAACCTAACCTAGCGAATTTGGGAGACCTGTCAGTTTAGAAACCGTAACTGGGCTTACATCCACAGGATCCTGTCCCTCGTCACCCTGGCCGGGGGGGACGTAGAATCGGACCTCCATGAGAGAAACCTCGGCATCGTCATTCTGGTGGAACTCTAGGGTGACCTCGTTCTTGCCGGTAGCGCATTGGGACACGCTGGACAGTGGGACCTCGAACGCCGTGTTGTCATTGATGTCAAACGACAATAGTGGCCCTGAAGTGGATGACAACAGAGGAACAGGGTTACAGAAATGATTTACCCAAGGGTAGCAAGTTAAATGAATGTATTTGTTTCAGTATTTGACACAGGACTACAATGGAAACAAGCCCCTAGGGCTCTTTGTTTTATTCTTTTAACAATCATATCTCTGTACTATTTGCAAAGTGTTAATAAAGTATTCAATAAAAAATTATGAGCCTGGAACGTTCTGCATCAGGATATTCAATTAACTTCTCAGTAGTCCACTGGTTCATGACTTGGTAGTAGTAGTGTGTGTACCATGTTTTGTTTGTTTTTAGCTTTGTGGGGATCTCCCCACAAGGTTATAACAACCAGAAAAAGATAAACCTTATAGATTATTTTCTACCTAAAACGTTTTATGGGGTTAATGTTAGGAATTTGGGGGATATGTTTCTGGTTAGGGATTACGGTTATTTTCAGGGATTTTGAGGTTAAAGACTTACATTTGGCCAGCAGGTTAAATACAACTTTGTAATAAAGAATTCTGATAACCCCGCAATAATTGTAAGACAAACATTTGCGTTTACCTGAAAACTTGGCAGTACCCCAGTTCCAGCCCTTGACACACATGTCCTTCTCAGTCAGCTCCAACTTGTAGTTAGCCTTGAAGAAGTCGGAGATCTTCTCCAAGTCCTGAAAGACAGAGGGAGGGGGCCAGAGGGGAACAAATGGGGTTTTGGGGGTTGAGGGAAGACAGAGACAGAAAGTGTAAGAAATCAAATAAATTAAATACAGGGGCACACAGTGAGATGAGGAAAGGGCAAGAAGGGAAAGAGTGACGGAAAGAGATCAAATTAAAAGAATAAGGGGAGAGGAGAGGGGAGAAAAAAAAACAGGAAAGATCATCAAAGTTAGCACAGCAGTCCATAGCTTACTGCTGCACGGTTCAAAACCTAGCATAAACAAAAAACATACACCACGTCCTCCCCCTCCACCCCCACCAAGGGGCTTAATTAATCACAGCTCAATTAGAACCCCGCCCACCGCACGGTCCCCTGGGACACTGGAGGTGAACGTAATCTGTTCGCTCCCACTGTTCCCCCCCTTTCACTGACAATCAGCCTGTTTATTTATCCTGCAGGCTTGGAGAGGAGACACACACACACACACACACACACACACACACACACGCACGGGGACAGAGAAGCAGTCACACACAGGCGCTGTCCTAAATGCACATGTGGAAGTGATTGCGGTGCGTCTGCGTATTTCTGTGCATGTGTGTGTGTGTGTGTGTGTGTGAGCGTGTGTGTGTGTGTGTGGGGGATAAGACAATGAGACTGTGTGGAAAAATAGTTTATGCACCTGGATATCTGCCTGTCTGTAACGCCTGATTTATACTTGGTTGCGCGACAATGGCACACAACCAAGTATAAATCACCCTTAAGGTTATTACAGCAAGGACCAAGAAAGCCAGTCCGTATGCGTCTGTACATTAGTGTGTTTCTGTGTTTATTTATTCAGTATTATTAATCCATTGTTTATGTGTAAGACCATTTGTGCACAGATATCTTTACTGTATATACTGTATTTCTTGTACAGTATGTCTTACTTAATCTAGTATAGGGGTCTGTGAATGCTTTAAATTAAGGACTACCAAAGTATTATATATTGTCTTAAAAAGTATGAAAGCAATTACACTTATGTACTGTAAATTCTATTTAAACCTTTAAGCTCTATAGTAATGTAATGATTGGATGGTTTACCGTTTCTGATTGAACCCGCTTTCTAACTCCAATTCTTACTGGAAGACAATGAAACAAAGATTGTAATAATCAGGCCTGCTTTATGTACCGTATCCATTCACCGTGTTGGCAGAATTGATGTTGCTTACCTCATTTCATCAGAATAAACACTAATTTCCCAATACATCCTTCACAGACACGTGCAAAGAATCTTGCTCAATCCCCAAACGTCTGACTTCTATTACTACATATCCATGATTTATTCCAAGTGCCCTTGAAACTATCATCTATCCCCCCCAACTGCCACACACAAGCCTCAAGATCTCTAGTCCTCTCCTTCGGCCAGTTGAGCCCTCAGCCAGATTAGTCTAGTTTTCATCTGATTCTGATCAGTGTAGTTTTCACCTGCCCTGCGTCCATAATGCACGTCCTGTGCCATGCTCTCAATATATAAACTATGACCTCAATGTCTCTATCCATCTACCACATGTATACACAGACATGACTACATGCGTGTAGAACAAGTGTCCACTCGTATTTAAACAGGGCTGCCGTAGGAGAAGAGGGCCGCACCAGAAAAGGCCTGTGGGCTGGTTTAGTCGAGTAGCTAGCAGCTAGACCTCCAGTGGATTCCTGGGCACTGACACGGGCCGATGGATAATAAACAATGACTTCATGCCCGACGCTCCGGGACAGAGAGGATCCATCTCCAACAATACGTGCTGATTAAACCCCAGAGACCACACTCCAGTCGTGGGCCCTGCTAGCCGCAAACTTGGGATTTTAAAAATGCCCGTAAATGGCCACACAGACGCACAAACGTGGTTGTTTACTGGCACAGAGGCACTCCTCATACATTCAGAGGAAACAAAAGACAAAGTTACATTGACAAAAACAAACACAAAACAGCTCTTTTCTTCTTTCTTTTGCTGAGCCAAACTGTTTCAACAGATTGATATAAACACTGACTCACATGAGCCGATGATTGCACTGTTTATGGAACACACATGCTAGAGCTGGTTTCCCTCATTAATCCCATTAGAAGGTTTGGGGGAGAGTAGCTACTCTTTCACATGCTGATGATAGCAAAACACAGGTCAAACGCACGCACGGGCCAAGCACAAACACATACGCCAAACACACACACACACAGGCACGCCCATACACACATGCACAAATTACATTTTTAAGAGAACTCTGTGGGACTCAACAGAACGGGAAGGCTTTATTACGCCAGTGTCACAAGAGGGATGGAAGTAATT
Source organism: Gymnoscopelus microlampas (assembly GCF_963454915.1). Classification (NCBI taxonomy): domain Eukaryota; kingdom Metazoa; phylum Chordata; class Actinopteri; order Myctophiformes; family Myctophidae; genus Gymnoscopelus; species Gymnoscopelus microlampas. The sequence goes on from NC_139955.1 coordinate 25,517,588, forward strand.
TTCGAAGTAATCTTGCTTGGATCATCAGTCTTGTCGTTAACATTGCATCAACATTATTCATATCATTGCTGCTGTGTTTCCACAGTGGTTTAAAGGCTGTTCTTGGAGGTTTGCGTACACAACAGAGGAACTAGATTTATTTCAATGTGCACTGAAATTCATTTTGGGTGCTTACAGTAACAGCACAACAGAATTCTGCTTAGGATACCATTACCAGCACACACAGAAATGTCCTTACGGCACTTTTCTTTAGTTGGCATAGGTAAGCATACAGTGTACGTACGGCATTCGGCTGCAAGCATTCATGAGGGCTGATGAAGGCTTAAAGCCTAAATGCGTGCTGGTGTTCTCTTTAAATCTTAAGTAACCTTTCTACACTGTACACAAAAAAAAGCCCATTGAAATTAATTAGAGTAGTGCTCACATTCACTTGTAATAATGGCTGTGTTTAGGACTACTTCTCCAACTCTATCTCAGTGTCTCAAACAAGCGATTCACCCAAATAACTGAATCCATAGTGCTAAGTGCACAGACTCACTGTATCTCTGAAGCCATCATATTTGTAGACATGCCCAGTGCTAGTTGTCAGTTTGATGCCATGTCCCAAACACACACGTCTCCACTGGGCCAAGCTGAGCTCCCCAGCTGGGATGTTGTCCACCTTGCCCGTCTTGCTGCTCTTGTAGACCACATTCTGCTTGCTGAAACGCAGGCGCCCATCATTCTGCAGTGACAGGACACACACAATACAATTAGCGGTGTATTAAACCCAAAGAGAGTACAATTATACCAAGGTTGCATTTGTAAACTCTGAATTAAAATAACAAAACTTTTACTGTGTACACTCACTGTTAGCTAGTTTTACATTTATTTAACTTTTACCTAAAAATGACAGTATAAGTATCAGAATTTTTTTCTAAAAGTTATCATGGACAGATGTGTTATTTAAATTTCTCCCTTTAGTATACAACTACAAGTTAATAACAAATATATTTAACCCCTTAAGACCTGAGGACGATTCTATATATGCCTACCAAATCAAGAATGTTCAAAAGTAGCAGATGTACAAGCTTGTATATTTGTAGACCTGCATGTGAGCTTGTAGATCTGCTATTTTTGAATAGCCAACGCTAAAATGACAGATGCTTTCTAAAGCTGCAAAACATACTGAAGGCTTTTAAAAGGTTTGCTGTCACATACTGTACCACAGTGCTCTACAGTTATGGAGTGACACATTTCCTCAACTAATTAATAAAATGAATAAAAATCCAGGAATGCATACACAGGGGTGATTGTAAGAGGTTAAAGGGAGATGGTGGCATCTTTGAAAGCAGTGGTTCTCTAAGTGGGTTCCAGCAACCCTCAGGGTTCCTTGAGGGGCTTCCAAATGGACCCTTGAAGGTCTGTAACTCTGAGCACGTACAAATGGAACCAAAAGGACCCTTCCTTACGGGTCCATCTGTACGCTCAGAGTTATGGGGGTCCTTGAGAACCACTGTTATAAAGCATGCACTGAATAGATGTGTTATGTGACATTACATTCAGGGGATACATGTATAATGTGAGCAGGTATGCAGTTACTGACCCAGGAGCCTTTCATCTCCTGATAAATCTCATTGAACTCCAGTGTGTCTCCCATCTCATCCACAGGCGACGACCGATGCTCTGCTGACAGAGAGGTTAATACATTAGATACAAGCAGACGTGTGCTTTGATAAATCAGGGACGCTTTCAACTGGGGTTATTGCTTTGATTTAGTAACATGATATAGAAGAAACGTTGATTTCTAACAGGAGGCTGTATTTTCTCTTCGTTGTGCTCCTGGTCACATCCCAAGACCAATTGATGATGTGTCAGTAAAACTTGTGTAAAAAAGTGTCAAGGGTGTGTATTACACACACATTATATTTTAGAATTGTTGACACTTAAAAGTGTAAAGAATTCTAAAATAATAGGCTGAATACTTTAACAATTTGCAAAATCTAAATATTTAAAGACAAACATTATAAAATAATATGCAAAAAACATCATATAAACGAGTAGTAGTAAAAAGAAAACAGTTGGAGGGGGGAGGGGTTAACGTTATTTTTTGTGCAAAGAAACAGTATCAATAAACACAAAGAAACTTCATACATTTTCAAGTATGAAGTTATTTGTCAAATGAATTAGCCTACCTGTGCGAGCTCCATGCACAATAATTAGCTGCCTAACCTACCTGACAACATTAAGGGTGTAGCTATAAGTATTCATTAACATATGACCCAGTGTTTTATTTCACGGGATGCCTATCATTTACAAATATTATGTCACGTCGACGCTTTGTTAATAGAAATGGAAACTTACTAGTGCGCTAGGCCATTAAAAACAGGCTAACAGTGAAGCTAGCGCTGACTGGCATGCTAAAGGATGCGTCTGTTTTGTTACAGGCCGTGTCCTTCTAATTTGTTGCATGAGCAGTGTTGCCGTATTTTGTGAGAGAAATAAGCAACCAGGTCTAGGAAAACAAGCCCAAAAGAAGCGACTATGCTACATGAGCCCTTTAAACCATTTGAAAATAGCCGTCGCGTTGTGAGCTTGTAGATCTGCTCTTATCAAAAACATCTAGAATAAAATGTGAAAAATGTGGAATCATTTTGAAACATTTTAACAACACAAATCTTGTATGAGGGTCCCTGGCATAACATATTTTCAGATGGGGGTCTGCGGACAAATACACATTAATTTTGGGGGTCCTCGGCATGAAATCTTTAGAGTACCACTGGTTTAAACATCATTGCACAGCAAGCCCAAAATAAGCAGTTACACTTTAGAAATAAGGCCAATATTTACAAGCAACTTTACAGAAAAATAAGCCCAAATGTCACTTAAACCGATGTGGGCACATTGTGCATGAGTTGTGGACTTGATCATAAAGTACAAGTGGAGAAGCTCCGCCCGCTCTATGCATCAGTGTGTAGCAAATCAAGCGCTCCACAAGCAATGCAAGGCCACTGTCTGTAGTGGAGTACACAAAGCAACAATGTGTAATCTACTCTGCCTATAGGATAGTTCCCAACACTCAATCGAAGCGTATTTAGATCTAAAACATCTTAATTCCTATCTTACATTTAAGTAAATATGGAGAGGACCGATACAACATCATGTATAAACTTAGTCCTTACTGTCAGTGTGTGTTCACGGCAGACTTCGCCTGTTTCCCGCGTGTAGCATCAGGGGCTAACATTGACGTCACGAGAAGGAAGTGGAGCCAGTGTTGCCAGGTTTTGAGAGAGAAACAAGCAACCAGGTCTATGAGAACAAGCCCAAAAGAAGCAATTACACATTAACACTTTGAAACATCGCGACGCGTTGTGAGCATGTAGGTCTGCTACTCTCAAAGAAAAATCGTGACAAATAATGTTTTTGAAACATTTTAAATACATAAATCTGGCACAAAATATTTTCAGATCTGTGGCCAAGAAAGTACATTTTAATTGGGGGGGGGGGGGGCCTTGACATGAAAAAGTTTGAGAACCACTGGTTTAAACAACATTTAGGAAAGAAGCCCACATAAGCAACTACACTTTAATTTAGGAACAAGCCCCCAAAAAACAGCAACCCGCAACTCTGAGAAAAACAATCCCAAAGTCGCTTATAATAAGCAGACTTGGCAACACTGAATGGAGCTTGTATTTACTTCCGGTGTCGGTATGGTGAGGTTTTATCCATTGTTTTAGGCTACTTTGTTCAGAATTCGGACATTTCTTTTGGACTCGAGTTTTCAAAATCTGAAACAAAGTAGTCATATTTCTTTTTGTTTTTAAAATGTATTTCAAATTTGTCCTCGTTTGAAAACAAAAAGGACTGAACAGACTGCAATAGCCACCGATTGCCACTGGGTGGCATGAGCAACACCTACCTTGCAACAATAACGTTTGCTCGACCCCCTGGACCAGGGAGGTTCAACCATCAGTGTCGGACAGTGGTGGAAAAAGTACTTAAGTAAAAGTATCAATACTACAATGTAGAAATATTCTGTTACAAGTAAAAGTCCGGAATTCAAAATGTACTTAAGTAAAAGTACAAAAGTATAGGTATCCTATGTACTTAAAGTACCAAAAGTAGAAAGTAGGCCTACTCATTATGCAGAATGTCCCATTTCACAAGTTTTCAAATGTATAAAAACTAGAGGGTGAAAATGGGAAATACTCCAGTAAAGTAAAACATACCTCAAAATTGTACTAAGTACAGTACTTGAGTACATGTACTTAGGTAATTTACACCACTGATGTTGGACACATGATGGGAATGCTATTCTTCGTCATGTGTAAACACAAAACAGACTTTAAGTCTCGTACTTGGTATTTTTACGAATATTTTTTTCTTCTTCTTTCTGTGTAGGTCTCTATGCATGCTGCCTTGACCCGAATTTTAGCTGTAGCATGGTTACATATCCAGCAGCTAAACTGTTGTTCACAAATCCTCAAAGACGAATGAATAATAGTGAAACTAAAAAGGATTAAAAAAAAACTAAGAACATCTTCAAATAAACATTTTTGAAGATTTTTTAATAAATAATAGTGCATTATACTCCCACAAACTGAACAATGAATCAAATGTCACTGAATGTGACAAATCAAATACCTACACAGTGTGTAATGCACATGAAAGGATAGATACATTTAGCTTAATACAGCACTGCTCATGTCTACAGTAGGCCTACACATACAGTATGGACCTTTACTGTAGTAGGCTACTACTCACAGATAGGTATCTGTATGCTCAAAAGAAAGCTTGGAAGTTGCAAATTGTAGTTTCAAACTAGTAACAACAAAGAAATATGAAGGCATGGGTATTAATACAAAATTAAATTAGAATACAGGTGTGGGAAACAAATCACACAGGTGACACCAATTAGCAAATGCTGTGGCTGACAGATGCCAGTGAGGCAACATGTACAATAGCACCACCGAGTGGCAGGTGGAAGTGTTAAAGTTACAGCTTTTTACATTAAATATACATTTAACTAAATAAAGGTTTGATCCATCTATCTATCTATCCACCTACTTAAGATGTTACTGGTCGTTTTGGTGGGTCACTTTAAACGCAATAGTAGCCTATTTTAAAAAAAATGTTTTAAACCAACAGACAAATAGATTCGAGAGAAGTTGTGTCATTTCCTGGCAAAATAGTAGCAGAAATAATGTGATTACAGGATAATCCACTTTGATCTGCTTGTCTATAGGTCTGTCAGCCAGTGCATGTGTGTGTGTGTGTGTGTGTGTGTGTGTGTGTGTGTGTGTGTGTGTGTGTGTGTGTGTGTGTGTGTGTGCGTGCGCGCGTGCGTATGAGTGAGCGCATGAGAGAGAGTGTACAATGGTTCATTTGACTGACTGACAGCTCGAGGTGAGAGAAGGAGATCACACTAATCTTACAGTCAATAAAACAAATACCAAAGGAAT
>NC_139955.1:25530528-25550528 GCF_963454915.1 Gymnoscopelus microlampas
AACCCTGTGTGTTGCTGTAACGCAATCCTCCCATGGAGAATGTTCTGGTTTCAACCCTGCCCTGTGGAGTGTGGTCCCAGTGCCAGGTACACAGACATAGCCCCAAGCCTCCAGGGCTCGCCCTTGAAGTCGGGATATACACTAACTATATTATAGTTACTCAATATAATGTTATATAGAGGGAACATGGGCCTGGTTTTCAGTTATCTCAGTTTACGCCAAATGATACAAAAGAGTAGTGTTTTCTTTATTCCCATAGGAGGATGCTTTCAGCCATGTCAGCGCTCAATCAAAACAACAAGACCCTTTTATGTCTGGCAACCATCGCTGACATGTGGCTAGAAACAAAAGGAAACACTTTGGAACAGTTCGGATTGAATTTTGCCAAGAAGATTTTTTTTTACCAGTTTATCCCTTTCCGAAGAGTTTCTTTTTTTCTTTTTACACACAAGAAGAGCACATCCTTCCTCTTGGGGCTGTTTACATGCGGAGGCGATGAGGTCGAGTTGATTTCTGGGTGTTTTGATGCTAATGGCGGGATGTTTGGCGGGAGGAGTCGATGACTTGATGAGCTCCAAATGTTCAGGCATCACAGAGAGACGCTTATAACCCCTGACAGGTGATGATGCTCCGCGGTCGGGTAGATCCAAAGAGGTTTGGCCATTTGGAAGCCGATGGGCTTGCTCTGACTGAGGGATTTAAAGGTGTGTACATGAGTGCGTGGGTGTTGCCTGGTTTACAGACTAGCATGTTTTGAGAAGCTTCTCCAATATAGCCGACAGCTTGCAGTCCATAATGTCGGTGTTTGTGCTGCTTGTCGGAGCAATCCCTTCTCTTGAAACAAGAATTTTGGTTTCGTGTTTGCTTATGATGTTTGATGATGTTTGGCAACCCCCACCCCCCGGGAAGCAGACTGGTCGCCCCAACTGCCGCTGTCCAATTTAAATGATTTAACATTTAGTTATGTAACTCAATTGTTGAACGATACACAACTGACCAAGTGGCACATGAAAAGCCCCTCTCTTCCAGACCTCACTGTAATGGAGGTCTGGCTTGCTTGGCGAGATGGGGAGAGCATGTTGATGTTTACGTCGAGCTAAAGCTGCGGTTGCGTCAGAGGAGGTAGCTGTCGACTGCTTTAGTGTCCCAACATGTTTGCTTAAAGTCCCGCCGAGAAAGTGTCGAGGGTATAAACGCTTTGGCGGGGTGTTTAAGCGCTCTACTTAAACGCCCCCCCCAAGGGCTCTCTGTGATGGAAGGATGAAAGCGGGAGGAAAATGGGCGATAGACCTAGCAAAATAGAGCTAATCGGGGTTAACAGGCTGCTGTTATTTTGACCTGAGGCATAACAGAGATAAGAGACCCGAAAGCAGATGAGGCCGGAGGAAGAGAAGGAGGGACAACAATCGACTTTATAATTAATCTCAGTTATTTTCAGAGTGAACTGTGTGTGTGTGTGTGTGTGTGTGTGTGTGTGTGTGTGTGTGCGTGCGTGCGTGCGTGCGTGCGTGCGTGCGTGCGTGCGTGCGTGCGTGCGTGTGTGTGCGTGCGTGCGCGCGTTCCTGTTTGTGTGTGTCTTCAGAGCGAACTCTGTGAGTGTGTGTTCAGAGTGAACTCTGTATGTGTGATCAGAGTGAACTGTGTGTGTGTGTGCGTGTGTGTGTGTGTGTGTGTGTGTGTGTGTGTGTGTGTGTGTGTGTGTGCGTGTGTGTGTGTGTGTGTGTGTGTGTGTGTGTGTGTGTGTGTGTGTGTGTGTGTGTGCGTGTGCTGCATTTATATAGCACGTTTATCCAAAGCGCTTTACAATGCGCCTTATACTTACCCATTCATGCACACACACCGATGACGAAGGCAACCATGCAAGGCACCAACATGCTCATCGGGAACAATTAGAGGTTGAGTGTCTTACTCAAGGATACTTCGACACTAACCCAGGAGGAGCTGGGGATGAAACGGGGGGCTTTCAATTCCCAAGCGGCCACTCAGGATTAAGATTAGGCATATATAAGGTTAGGGTAAGGATTAAAGTAAGGTATATGTTAGGTCAAGGTTAAGGTTAGGGTTAGATTGCTTATGTTTAAGGTAAGAAGGTGGAATTAACGTTAATTAGAAGTTTGCAATCAGTGTACAGTAGAATAGATACATGTATGTGTTAAACAGGGGAAGAGAAAAGAGAAAGAGAGAGAGAGAGAGAGAGAGAGAGAGAGAGAGAGAGAGAGAGAGAGAATGCAGCTGACAGGGTCACACATTGTGCAATACATATTTCATACCTGTTGAACAGCAGCATGTTTGGTCCATAATTACAGGCATGAATCACAGCCTGCCGTCTGGCTGTCAGAGAGAGTGGTGCAGGAGACAGGAGGAGAAGGGCGGGAACCAGATATAGATGAGACAGACCAGAGAGGATGGAAAAGAATGAATGAGCGCAGAGAACTGCTAATGGCACCATGCGTCACGACTTTCAGTCGCAAATTAGTCATTTTCGGCAAGTGACGTGGCGGCGGTAAAATGAGGCTTGAAGGTAGGGCAACAGATAAGGGACAAGTTCTGATATTTACATACCTGTCCATATCTTAACAGCAATGGGCCTCATTCACTACGATGTTTGTAAAAAGTAGACTGCCCTAGCGTCATGTCATATCATGTCTTGACGGGCTGGTTCAAAATCTGCGGAGAAAAAGTCTGCCGGATCCTATTGGTTCACCGATCTGTCTGTCACGACAGGAAGTGATGCCCACAACGCCCTAGGCAACTTGTGGATATAGAGTCTGGAACTACACCTCCCGAAATCTGGGAGAGGAAGCTGTCATCTGTTATTTCCGTTTACAAAAATATATCTTAAAATATCTTTACATACATTTTTCACTTTCCATTTCTGCTAGCAAGCTATACAGGCTTAGATGATTTTGATTTATATTCGGATACATTTGCACGTCTGTAAAGATGAAACGGAAGTGGGGATGAGGCTTCACATCCGCTTTATCGCTTGATCATTTTTAGAGCTTCCGTGCTTCAGACAGCATGACCGGAAACATTTGAAAATTGTGGGAGGCAACAGTCTGGCCACGCGAGACTACCCTGAGCATGACACTTAACTCCTAACTGCTCTCCCCCTGCACTCAAGTCTGACCACATGGCAGCAATCATGCTGGGTGAAGCTGAAAAGTGAATTTCCCCCACGGGGTCTAATTATATTATTATTATTATTATTATTATTATTATTATTATTATTATTATTACTATTTTTATTATTATTGAATGTTAGTGGTGGGGCAAATGTAGCTGTTCAAACACGTTTTCACATTAAAATGATCTGTTGCCATGTGTCTATAGACCTTGAACACCTATACGTTGTTATATCTTTCAATCCGGGAAAACCATTGTGTAGCATTAGCTCTTGCTATACAGTATAGCAACATATATTTTTTTTTCTTTCTTTCTTTTTTACAGAAAACTGAAGTCAGGATTTAGAAGGCGTTGTTAGAATTCAGGTCTCAGGTCTAAATGGGTTAAAGGAGACATCCGGACATTTTAAGTGTTATCTTTGATGTGTCGCTAATTACTCACCAACATTGAAAGGGTTGTTGAGTTATTCCCAGAGAGTCCCCTTCGTCCCGTCAAACGACCCCCTCAGTTGGCATAATGGGAGCCTGTGGAAAGCTGAAATTCGCCTATTTTAACAAATGCAAAGTCTGTTGTTTTTCTCCTAGTACTCATTGTGGAGTCCCATGATACCCTAACAGGCGCTGAAAGTCCCGACGAGCTAACCGCTAATGCAGGACGAGCTAACTTTGGTTGCTTGTTTCTCTGCCTGGCAACACCGAGTTGCCAGGTTCTGGAAGAAACAAGCAACCAACGTTAGCTCGTAGCAGGGTGGCAACAAAGAAGTTTGTGTAAGTTACAAGCTTTTAAAGAGCAAAAGAGAGTGAGGGGGGGGGGGGGGGGTTCGAAAGGCACACAAAAAGGGAGAAAGATGGACGATGATGGAGGGAGAGACATGAGTTCTAGAGGGTTTTCAACACAGCATGGCACTTCTGCAATTCTATGAACCAGAGAAAGTGGATAGAGTTCTTGCTGAAAACTACCTTTCAACTCCCAATTTTCTCAGTTTGAATCCAGAGGAGAAAGCCTCAAAAAGATTACCACTGTTATCTCCCATCACACCTTCAGTCAGACAGGCACACACGTGCACTTATATACAAACAAACACACGCACACGCACACGCTCACGCACACACACACACACACACACACACACACACACACACACACACACACACACACACACACACACACACACACACACACACACGTGGGCACACACAATATGTCCTGTATACGCACAGTATACACTGAAAGCATGTCAAATGCACTACACATATGTAATTGTATACATATGAGTACAAATACTCACGCAGTAACATAAAACATCTACACATGCACTCAAAAAATCTAAATAAAGACTCAAAGGCATGCATTCATTGTCCCACACACACAAACAATTGACAAAAACACACATTAATGTTTACTATTGTAAAGCAGGAATGAGAATGTGTGTGTGACAGAGAGCAGAGTATCTGTGAGAGCTTATTTGTGTGCCTATAAAAGAGAAAGAAAGAAAGAAAGAAAGAAAGAAAGAAAGAAAGAAAGAAAGAAAGAAAAAGAAACGAAGGAAGGAAGGAAGAAAGAAAGAAAGAAAGAAAGAAAGAAAGAAAGAAAGAAAGAAAGAAAGAATAGAGAGAAAGAAAGGAAGATTGGAAGAAAAGGACAGTGACAAATTATGCACACACATTGTTTGCATGACAGAGCCATTTGTCTGGCTGTCCGAGACTATTAATGGAGGTTTTATTTGACGGCAGAGTAAACCTACGACAATCAGAAACCGCTAAAATTAGATGGGAAACGGAAAAAGCTTTATTGGCAGTGTCAGGTGATTCTGATATGCCAATATGTAAACGGACAAGGCCATCGCCATAGAGACGAAGAAATAAACCGGAATATTGTAAAAGAAAACCCTATAAACAGTGTGACTGACGGCGTGCTGATTAGCAAAAGGTTGGGAACTGTGTATACCATAGGTGTATAGGTGTGTGTGTGCGGCTCCCAGCATAACATCCTCTCACCATCACATTTATTAAAGATACAGCATCCAAGTTAAATCATCACACAGTGTCTGAGGAAAATAATTCCAGAGACACATTTCCCCCACACTGTTATGATTATGGATACCTCTGGAGTGTGTTAACTACTATTTGGACGCCCAAGAGATGCATCTCATCAAAGAAACATCTCGCACTGTCCGCTGGTTTTAATCAAACTCAAAATCAAACTGGTCCTCTCTTCCGCAGTCCGTCCAAGCCAGCTGGTCCTGTTGCTGGCTGTTGGCATGGCGTCCGCACACTTCCTGGATCCCTCCCACAACCTGGCCAATGAGAGGACGTCCATAGAGAGGACATACGAGCTGACCAAATACCTGGAGCACCAGCTCAAAGAAATCAAAGACACATATGTGAGTGTTTTTATGACGCCATGTGAACTGACCGCATTCACACGGCGGCCATTTTGCTCTTGCGTCATACTCAGGTATGACGTAAATGCAAAATGGCTGCTGTGTGCACATGGTCAATGGCACAAATGACACAATTCTATTTGAATATACACACTAGACATTTGTTCAAAGCTATCAAGAGACTAAAAAACATCTATTCATCTCTATCTAGCTGACCTACCTGGGTCCCCCATTCAACGAGAAGGACTTCTCCCCTCCACGGCCCAACAGCACGGCCCTCTCCCTGCCCAGCGCCGCCACTCGTTTGGAGCTTTGGCGCGGCCTAGAGAACCGGGCCAGGCTAGCCCAGAACCAACGGGCCTACTCTATCTTGCTGGGGGCTGTGAGGGAACTGGCCCGCTCCACACTGTGCCCTTACCTGCAGACGTCCCTGCTGCATTTCTGCACTGGTCTGGATGGGCTGTTGGGGTCTATATCTGGGCTGATGACCACCCTAGGTTACGCGCTCCCTCCTCCTTCTGCCAGTGCTGTGGGCAATGGGAGTGGTGAGCTGCAGTATCTGCGGAAAGAGGCAGGGGGCGACGGTGGGCGCAGCAGACCGGCTCCACTGATGAGCCAGAGCCTGTACAAGGCCAGGGACGGAACGAGGTCCGAGTCTGGCCACCGACACCGCGCCGGCCAACGGAGAGGTGGGGCCAGGGTGGTCAGAGGAGAGCGGGAGGACAACAACAAAAGGGAGACGACGGGGAAAAAGAGAGGGAAAGAAGGCAGGAGAGCAGAGGTGACCAGAGGTGGATCCAGGAACGGGGGGTCAAGGGAGAAGGGCAAAGGAGAGAGAGGAAAGAGGGGGAGGAGAGGAGAGCCTGAGAGCTGGGAATGGGCCTTCAGCGACGAGGAGAGAGTAGGGGAGGAAGAAGAGGAAGATGAGTTGGAGAGAGAGGGAGGGACGGAGAGATGGGGGAGGAGGAGGAGGCTGTTGAGTATCACAGAGGAGGAGCCAGGGCAGCCTGGACCTCTGATCCAAGTGTCCCACATGGGGAGCGGGAGCACCAGCTCCCCATATCAGCAAAGCCCCCAAACCAACAGCAACAGCAACAACAACAACCACAATGACGACCAGTACAGTTACAACCTCAACTACCACCTCCAGCTTCAGGACACCGACGCGACGGAGGAGCGCATCAGTGGAGAGAAGGGGTACGCGGTCCAAGACCCCGGGTCCACGCTCACCGCCTCCTCTCCATCCTTGGCCTCCATCCACCTGCAGCGCCGGCCGCCTCGCTCACTGTTCTCCCCAACCCTGCACCCTCCCCTCTCCACGCTCTCTCTATTCTATCAGTTTGGGACCGGGGAGGAGCACACCCTCCTCCCACAGCCTGTGCCACTCTCCTTGCGCAGGGGACCCGCCCTTCTCACGCCTCCCCTCTCCCCTCTCCTCTCTTCTCTCTCCTCCTCTCCATCCTCATCTTCCTCGTCTGCGCTCCTGTCGGTGCGGCCTGCGCTGAACGACTTCTCGAGGAAGGTGGAGGGCTTTTGGGTGTTGAGAGAGCTCCAGAGCTGGCTGTGGCGATCGGCCAAGGACTTTAACCGTCTCAAGAGGAGGCTTAGAGGATGAAGAAGTGTCTATTATACCTGCACAGAGACTGACCGGACTAAATCTGTGTGTGATATATAAACGTACGGCACCTGATTGAGAGTGCATTTTTACAGATGTTTAACTCACTCGCTATACGTGCACATACACACAAACAGACCTGCAAATGAGCATGCATACTCATGCGCGCGCACACCCACCCACACACACCCACACACACACACGCACACACACACACACACACACACACACACACACACACACACACACACACACACACACACACACACACACACACACACACACACATACATACACGTGCGCACACACGCACACGCCACACGAGCGCACGCCACACAAGCGCACGCGCACACACACACACACACACACACACACACACACACACACACACACACACACACACACACACACACACACACACACACACACACACACACACACACACACACACACACACTCATGAACACACGCCAGAGAGACATAAACACATTCATTCATGTGCGTTCATTCATACCATACCACTGTGTGGGGAAATAAGTGAATGAAGGACTATTTGGCAAGTCACCAGCAGCGCTAATGGAATATAACACACAAAGCCTGCACATTACCAGCACTGTCACTCGCCTAATGCACATAGCAGCTCATTGAGCAAAAGCCACTGAGGCTGGGCTGAGTTACCGGACTTCACGGCTCATAGATCAACAGAAATACCACTGTAGGTGGCTAGACACACATACTCACGCACACAAACACACACACACAGGGTGACAGGCAGTTGGACAGACAGTACAACTATTGAGCGAAAGGCTGATTCAGTGACCCTTAGACGCGTGAATCAGCAAACATTCATTTTCTCTGAGGGAAGAGGGGAAAGTTATGAATGGGGGAAAGACAAAGGGAGGGTGAGAAAGCAATAGAAATGGCCAAGGGGATGCAGAAGATGCAGAAAGGAGAGGAAAAGGGGAGGAGGCGTGACTCAGCGGATGAGGGGTGGAAAGACGGGGTAAATGAGGGGTTTGCTGAGCAATCAGAAATCTGCCAGACAGTTACAGTAACTCAACAACAGCTCCACACATACAGTACACACACAACACATGGACACGCACATGCACGTACGCGCACGCACACACGCACACACGCGCACACACACACACACACACACACACACACACACACACACACACACACACACACACACACACACACACACACACACACACACACATTTACCATAGTACACAGTGGTGCCTTAAACTGTCACCAATTTCTATGCTGCTTCTGGTTCAAAACGTATTTTGTACCAAATGTATTATTTAGTTTGTTGTTTTTCCATTCAGGGTGGTTAATAAAAGAAAAAAAAAACGACTGTATGGTTAAGGTTAGACATCCTACAGAAAGTACTATATCCACAATTTTTGGATATAGTACTAACAGAATGGCAGCTGATCTCCCATGTGCATCGTGGAGCAAGTTTAATTTAGTAGCAGTTATGTTCAAAGTGCATTCTCAAAGACCAAAATTCATTATTATTAAGGCACATAAACAACTCAGTTGCATTTGTAATTATAAACCCATTGCAAATTCACCTCTGTGCCGCGGCCTGCCTGCATAAAGGTTATGGACCATATCGCTATAATATTTATTGATCAAGATGTTTATTTATTTCTTTCCGTTGTGAAAACGCTGTACCATAACACAAGAGGAGAATAAAAAAATACAAGCTTTTGTACTGAGCATGGTGTTATTGGTCATTCGGGGAGAAGTGGGGAGGAGAGGAGAGAGACTGTATTTGGGATGATTGTTTGCGATGGTTTAGTTTTATAGGGATGGTTTTGGGTGAGCGGCACAAGGGGAGAAGAATTTGGGGTCGGGGCATTTCTTGAAACAAAGGCCGACTCACATTCATCACCGAAAGAGAGACAGAGGCGGGGCAGTTTTTATTTGTCTGTCTTGACGAAAATTTATGATCATTCTCTTTTTTTCTTTCATCTTTCTCTCCCTCGCGCCCACCGCCCCAGCATCATATCCCTCCACCCTCTCTCTCTTTCTTTCTCCCACACCCTGCCGTTGTATTTCCCCATCCCACTATCTCACGAAGCTCCTCTTCCCAAAAACATCTCTCTGAGCTGCATGTGACAGAGAGGGATTTGCGCTGGCATGGACAGACACAGGTACAAACACAGCCGCATCCACACCCCTCATAATCCCACCAATGGACTCATACTTTTGTGTCAAACTCGTCTCAGTAAGCCCCTGTGTCTCTCTCATCTCTCTCTCTCTCTCTCCCTCGCTCTCTCTTTCTCTGTCCTTCTTTTGGTGACTGTTGTTGTGTCTTCCTCTTTTATTACATCCTATGTCATCCATTTGTATCCTTTCTTTATCTTCTGTTTTCTTTGGCCGTCCAATCTTTTGCATGGCTCTTGTTTCTGTCTGACTCTTTTCGTTTTAAGACCATTTATTTACTATAGGTTTATTTGCCTGTGTTCTTTACTCATAATGTTGTACATTTAAAGTCTATAGTTCACCTCTGTATGAGATAACATCATCTATATTGTGTTTTTTATATACTTTCTTACCTTTTCACTGTTCTCCTGCCTTAAACATGTATTGAGTCTCCCTCTTCTTTTTGAACTCTCTTTATTTCTCCCATTCTTTAGCTTTGTCTCTCTCTCCCATGCTTTGTGGTTCACTCTCCTTGCCTCAGGACAGATATTAAGGGATCAATGAGGATCTCCCTTCCATCACCTCCGAGGTACACACCTGCACACAGCCACACACACACACACACACACAGCCACACACACACACACACACACACACACACACACACACACACACACACACACACACACACACACACACACACACACACACACACACACACACACACACACGCACACACACACCCACTGTGCACATGCACATGCACACACACACACACACACACACACACACACACACACACACACTAGAGACCATTTTGTGATGGAATCACACCAGCTGTGACACCAAATCGGTGACTATGGTGCAATGGAACACATGACATGAGAGTGAGTTTGGTGAAAGAGGTGAACTGTGCCAGACTCATTCAATATGCCAAGCCATCCTCTCATGGTTAACTTTTAACCCATGTTAGAATGTGAATATACTTCACATTCGTTTTCTGGAGCAGCTGCCGTGTTAAGTAAGTGGGCCCCAGCCCACAGCTTGAGAAACAGTGTCCTAAAATATCCACATAAGACCCTTAATTCCAATTCCAGGGAGTGGGTCGAGTTTATGAGCTTCAAGCAGAATTACTTGTCAACCAATAGGTGTCCTACCTGACATCAGGGTGTACATTTCTCAATGGAAGAATATGGAGACTACCTCCAAAATAAGTTCTGGATTGCAGCCTTAACCACATGAACCCTAGCGTCCCAATAGCCTCTATGCACAGCAGCCATATTGGACAGAAATTGGGCCCCTTCCTTGCTTCCTTCACAGGTGTTACCAATGACACTAATGAAGGCTCTGTTCCATTTAGTGTAGCACAGTGGTTCTCAAACTTTTTAATTTCAAGGACCCTCTGAGAGTGTACAAATGGAACCAAATGGACCCGGGAGGGTCCATTTGGTTCCATTTGTACACTCTTGAGACCCACTAGTATTTCTAGTGAGCCAACATGCACAATATCAGCACCCTGACTCTGTTTGACCAGAATGGAACAGAGCCTTCATTAGTATCATTGGTAACACCTGTGAAGGAAGTCAGAAGAGGCCCAATTTTTCTCCAAAATGGCTGCTGTGCATAGAGCCTATTCCGGCCATGCCATAATAGAAGCACATTTAGCAAAAATAAGGTGAACATTTAACAAAAATGGCAGATCTATAAGCTCACAATGCATCACGTTGCGAGATTGTAAATCAGCACAGAGATTTGGTGTGGAGGGGGAAAAGGGAGGGGACCAAGTACAGACCCCTGGGGGACCCCGGTCAATGAAGTTATATATGGTTTAAGTATTTAATCAGCACCACAGTTACTGAGAAATTTCCACAGAGGCTTGTTGTTGGAGGAATGTTAATGGACATTATCGGTTTTACTTACAGTGCACTTGCTGGGACCGGGTGCAGTACGTTTGTTTCAATACTAAACCCGAACCAAACCCGCACCCTAACCCTAACCGCACGCGGATGCCACATAGTCGGAGAAAAGGTCTGTCGGATTATCGCATGCCTCCTGCTGGGACCACACCCATCTTCGAACTCAGCATTCATTGTGATCTCAACTACACTTGTAAAGTTTAAACTGCATTTTGCTATACATTGACAGAATCCATCCACAGACATACAGTAAAAACACACATACTCACAACAAGGTGAAAACAATTACCAGCCATGCTGTCACTGCTGGTCAGATCCCATTTACACCTGGCATAAAAATGAGTCACTTCACCTCTGGATCACAAAAAAAGAAAACATTATCATGGAGTAAAATGCACTCAAAATGCATAGGGGATAGAATGAAATCTGATTGAACACACCACTGATTGAAATCACCTCAACTTGAGATGCACTGAGTGCAGAAATATGCATTTTGTGTGGGGAAAAGATTTTCTGTTTTTTATTATGGTGGCGATGCATTTCAATGCCAGGTGTAAATGGGGTCCGGTTAAATAATGTGTATATATGAGATACATGGTAACCACATGCCATAGTATCCCTATTCTGGGGAAAACATTTGGCAAAAATCTCAGATTTAAAAACTCACAACATGTCGTGTTGCGACGTGCTGTATTTTCTGCAGATATTTAGTGTAGAGGGGGGAAAAGGAAGGGCTCCAGTATAGACCCTTAATACCAGGTGTAGCCATCTACAAACAGACGCATGTCAAGACATAAACAACCTAACATGCACCCACACACAGACATACCAAAAGGCCCACATGCAAGTGCACACACGTGCATGTGTGCGCACAGAAACACAAGCAGACACATCCGGACACAAAATCACACCTCAAAGACAGCATTGCGTAATCAGGAAATGACTGATGCAAGACTTGGCTGTGTCAGTAGCCCACTGACACATAGTTTCAATGACACTCATGACTAAGACAGAGGCAGGGGGCGAAAGGGTTTACCCTGACACAACATACACACAGCACACCAGCCGCACATGTGCGTGCACAGACACGCACACATCCAGAACCTTGTGTGTTTTTTACATTCAGTCAAAGACATCAGAGGAGCGACCAGTAGTCAACAAAGGCAGCTTTGTGTGGAGTGTGTGCGCGTGTCAGTGTCTGCGCATGTGCATTGTGTGTGCATGACTTCACGTATATGTGTGTGCAAGAAAGCATCTCTCAGAGTTGCGTGCATTGTTTGCTCCTGTGTGTGGGCTGCAGGCACAGCACGTGTGTGAGTCATTAGCTGCGTGTGCATGTCAGAATTTGGTTGGAATGAGACTCGTTGTGCGTAGCTATCTTACGCCCATCACTCACTGTTGTCTTTTCCACCCCCTCTTTCCCTTTCATCGCCAGTGAAGTAGACAAATTACTGTAAGTGATACATTACATTACAGGCTAGCTAAACTCATATCTATAGCTGATTCAGTGGGTGACTCGGCAGATATGAATAGAATGCTGTGAATGACAGGTTTTTGACATTATTGGCTTGTTCAGTCTATCAGGCTGGTGTTGATTGATTGGAAAAAAAGCCCCGTTGTGCTCTCCTAACCCACAGAGGCCCATCCATATGATTGGCAGTCTGTGATCTAATAGAAGAGTTATGGCCTACAGAGGAGTTGACATACGGGGCCCTCTTGTTAAAGAACTTTTATTTGCACTCTGAGAGAGAGTCCTGTTTAGCAGCTTCTCCCTGCATTTCTACCCCCGCCCCCTCCTCTTCCCCTCTGTCTTTCTTGCTTCGCATCTTAAGATGCACAGATGCGCTTGACTAGCCATTCGCAGACCTCCTCCGCTGTCTCTCTCTTTCTCTCTGTTCTCGTCACAGTTTCCCAATCTTTTTTCCATATGTCCCTCTGCCTTTTATTTGTTCTGTCCATCCGTGCGCCTTTCTCTCTCTGTGTGTGTGTGTGTGTGTGTGTGTGTGTGTGTGTGTGTGTGTGCGTGTGTGTGTGTGTGTGTGCGTGTGTGCGTGCATGCGCGCGCATGCATGCGCGCGCGTGTGTGTGTGTGTGTGTGTGTGTGTGTCTCTCTCTGTCTGACTGCACGACAAGCCATTTTGTGTCATTTTGTGCTTCATCCTCCTCACCCTTTTTTTATGTTACAATCAGACCCTTTCACACTTTCCTCAAATTCCCTCGGCCGCCCCCGCATTCTCTCTCTCTTCTTTCTGTCCGTCTCTTTCTCCCTCTCCTCTTCCCTTGCTGTCTCTCTGTTCTGCTCACCTGCAGCACATAAAAATTCCTCTTTTCTTTCTCCAGAGAATTGTTGAGTCGCCCAGGGATTTACTGCATTCCTCCTTGCTTTTTTCTGCCTCTCTCTTTCTGTCTGTTTCTCCCTCTCTCTTTTTACTCCCTCCCTTCCTCTCTCTCTCTCTCTCTCTCTCTCTCCCTCCCTCTCTCTCTCTCTCTCTCTCTCTCTCTCTCTCTCTCTCTCTCTCTCTCACTCTCACTTTGTTTTGGCAGCACTACATAAGCAGTTGATTTGATTTGTCACACTCCGTCGTACGACAAAGTATAAATCAGCCCTTTATATCCTCCCCACTGTCTTTTTAACACGTTTGCATCCCTGTTTGTCTTTCTCCTTCTGCTCTCTGTTCCTCTGCTTTCTCCCCCTCCTCCCCCAAGCCTGCCAACATTTTTGTCTACGCACCCTTCTCACCCTTTGCTTTCACCCCATAGCACCTAAGCATTATACCTGCCCTACCTCATCTCCACCTCATGCTCGTCCGCTGGCATGCAATGGAACGTTCCACCCCCACTCACGTTAAGCTGGAGGGCGCTGGGTTGGGCTGAACCTTTTCACCACCATTTTGTGGGGGTGGTGTGGGGGGGGCCCCGGGGCCGGGATGAGGTTGATTTATGATTTAATCAATTGCTGGTTAAGCCGCAAAGGTGTGAGGTGTCTTTCATCGCGCCGTCAATGCTTGTTGACTTAGTTCCTTAGGAAAACATGAGCCGTTGTTGTTCGCCGTGTTACTCGGCTTCTCGACATGTTTTCCAAAAGTCATTAGGAAGAAAATAGGGTTTGGTGTTGATTCATACGATTTGAAGGGTTTGAATTGCTGTGTGAGTGTGTGTGTGTGTGTGTGTGTGTGTGTGTGTGTGTGTGTGTGTGTGTGTGTGTGCGCGCGCGCGTGCGTGCGTGCGTGTGTGTGTGTGTGATTCTTTCAGATTATTTGTATGGGACTTGTGTTTTTTGGTGTTTATGTGTCTGCTGTTGTGTTTATACCAAGGTTTTCTCTCACTCTTCTCTACATTCTCTGCCTATATTTCTATCTCTTTCTAGGACTATCTCTCTCTCTCTATGAGAGAGAGAGAATGAGAGGAAGAGAGAGAGAGAGAGAGAGAGAGAGAGAGAGAGAGGTTCTGATGGAGGGCCAGAGAAAGAAAAAGAGATGGGAGGAGAAAGAGAGAGAGAGAAAGAGGGAGAGAGAGAGAGAGAGAGCAGAGCCAGATGACAGACAGATGATGTTTGATGGCTTCTAATAAGCCTGACATCTGACAAGCACGCTGGCAAACGAACAAATACAGAACAGGGAGGGGTAAGGACAACAGCCAAATACAGGGTACGTCTGAACACCTTTGTTCACTGCGCCAAGCTGTCCTGGGGTGATTCCAACTAGCCAGGAACTCCAATTTGCCTGTTTGTTTTGCTCATTTTATGACAATCATATTTCTTTCCATCGCTCATAAAGTTCCCTTGCTGATTAATGTTTGCAGTTGAAGTGTGTTTAAGCGTGAGGTTTTCTTTTTCTTCTCCTGAAGGCCTTGTGAAGGAGTCAATGAGGCGTTTTACGTGTTGGTGTGTCGTGGTCTGTGTTACACGTTGACGTGTCACGGTTTGTTAAAGTCTAAAACGCCTGCTTTGGACCAGCTGTCCACCCACGCCGGAGGAGCCTCTCTCACTCTTTTTCTCTCAGTCTCTCTCTCCCTCTCTTTCAGTTTATTTCTCTTACCTCCTCACTCTCTCACTTTATCTCTTTATCTTTCTTTCAGTGTCTTTCTGCCTCTTTATCTCTCTCTCCGTCAGCCCATCTCTCCCTGTATGCTGAAGGTGGGAGAACAGTGTGAAAGTAAATAGAAAGCTTTTAGTGCGTCTGTAGGACACATAAAGACAGGAGATCACAGAAGGGCCAAAGACTTCCTTACCAGCGCCCCATTTGCAGCAATAGGTGTGCATGCACATACACACAGACACACACGCATGCACGCACGCACGCTCACTCACTCACAGAGACATGCTTATATAATTCAATGTTCTTACAAGTTTCAAACGTATACTATAACATCTCTCACTCACACAAACAACACACACACACACACACACATGCGCACGCACACGCACACACACAGCTTTCTCTTTCATTTTCTGAAATGTTCATGAATGCTTGATATTTCCCTCTCTCACACAGAACACTATTTCAGGCGCCAACAAAGCGAAGAACCAAATGCTTTCCCAAATTCCCATTCCAATACTGGAAAGTACATAGGGCATATCCTCTTAAAACCCCATGGTGATACGATGCTGGGTCTTCATTCCGTCGCGCTGTCTGCGTTTTCTTTAATTCCCTTTTGGTTTTAGCCATTTAGAACACATTTAGACAGGACAGGACCAAAACAAACTGAAGCAGGCATGATTGTGTCTGTCTGGAAGCAGAGAGAGAGAGAGAGAGGGAGAGAGGGGGGGGGTGTTAAAGAGAGAGAGTTAGACTTAAAGTGAGTGAGAGAGAGAGAGAGAGAGAGAGGCCCACTCTGGACTCAACCTCCTTTCTTCCTGAGCAGACATCTGAATGAGGCTGACTGGTTTTGATCCACATCCTACTCCTGACAGCAAAGTGACATTTGGCAGAGGCAGGGACTCGAACCCTTCGAGGCAACCCTAGACCTGCATTACTGCTAAAGCAATATATTAAGCAATAGGCATGTCCTACTTGAGATTGAGCAACGACCTCCATAAATTAACAAGTGTGACTCCAGGTTTTCTCTCTATGCTGACATTCTGAATTGGAACATTCTTACATCTCGGATGTTAAATAATCTCACATCTGTCCTCCAACTTCAGTATTACCGCTAGGAGCAAAGACATTTAAAGAGAACCAGAACGACTTGTTTTGAATAAATCTGTGCTTTCATGTTCGGTTTGCTTTGGCAGAGAAGAAAAAAGATTAGATGCGCTGGTCAGTTTAGCCTTGAGTCCACAGGCCTTGAGACAATTCTGTGTGACAGTCAAAAGATAATTCCACGACAAAGAGTTTGGTGGGAGCTGAAATAACGAGTGACTAGAATTTGATTTTGCACAACATGTCCCGGCTTGATTGACACATTCTACAATCAAATCAAAGTGCTGACAGCTGGGACTGATTTCCCACAACTGTTGTGGTTTAGAGAACAGAGAACTATACGAACGAAGAAGGAAAATATAGAGAAAGACAGTAAAATAGAGACAGAGCTTAAAAAAAGGCAAGCATGGGACATTTTCCTTCCCGGCGTTGTCAAAAGTTTATTAGTTGGAGCACAGATGCAATTTATATCCATTTGGCTATAGCTGATATTTTATTGACTATAGGTTTACCATTGTGGCAAATTGAATCAAACCATTAGGATAGAGTTATAAATGGACAATATAAAAGTCAATTTCACTTAAATTGCTTTGGCACAACTTTGTCCCCTCAAATGAAATCTTTCTAGTTTGGGGACTTTTAGCTCCTTTGTTTTTTAATTCCCCAACCAAAGCAAGAGGCGAGGATTAGCTGAAGATGCCTCCACAATGTATCTCCACTTTCTCTCAGAAAAGCACTACTGACTCATCTCAGACTCACACATGATTCCAATAGAGGTCAGAGGTTAGAGTTCAGCCAATCACCCATTTGAACCCTGTGATTAGGTCATAGCTCCCTTGGATGCTCAGTTTGTTGTGGCCTCACCAGGCGCCTTCTGAGTCATAACATTTCTACAGAGAAATTCAAGTCAGTTGTACTTAAAAATAATAATAATAAGGGGAGAAAAAAGCATCAATTTGATAAGTAGATAAGAAGTAATCCAGGACGGACCACTGGGACTGTAAATGGAGCTGATGAGTGCAAGGAATGGGGAGAAAAGGATTAGGGGTTAGACAAATACAAGAAGGGAAAGTACATCTATCAGTAACATATTTTTGAACTGCATGGGACCTGCACCACCACCCCTCTCCCCCCATCCTTTTCTCTACAGGAGTTTTATTAAAGCATGCTTTTAAGATAATGCCTGATCTTATCGAGCATCTCACTTAGCTCCGCTCCGCCAGCACAGCGTACTCACTCGCCTGTGTCCACTATACTCCTCCCAGCCTGCCCCCCCCCCCCCTTCCATCCGTTATCACTTCTAATCTCCCTCTTCCTTTCGCTGTCTCCCGCTGAGCTCTCTCACGCCTCTGGCTCTCTCTTTTTCTGTCCCCACATTCTTTTTTTTTTTACTTTACTTTTTTCTCCCTGTCCATTTTTAGCCTTCTATCCCCCTCCACCCGTCTAACATACTTTATCTATTTCTCCTTCGACCCCCCACCCCAGCACACACATACACACTCGCATCTTCTTCTGTCTCCCTCCCTTCTTCCCTGTATGATTTACTTAGCTTGCTTCGAGGCACTCATTACCTACTTGAAGCTATAGTCCCTCAGCCTTAAAAGGTAGAAACAGAAGAAGGCCGAGTGGAGGGAGGAGGGGGGATGGGGGGCACTCGGGGCCTGAGACACCAAGACCTCCACCTGACTCCACTCTTCCACTAACACCACACCCCCCCTGCTCCATCCTTTGTTGTTCTTTTCTCTCCTATCCCTCTGTCCACAGTTTGTGTTACATCAGTGGTCTTTCCTAAACTCCTGGTCTCTCTCTTTCTCTCTCTCACTCTCTCAGTCCCTCTTTATTTCTCCCTGGCTCATCCATCATGTGCTGTCGCCGGTGGTTGCGTGGCTGTCATGTAATTATCTCATATTTATGCGAATATGCTTGTCCCATATTGGCGCTGGTCTCGGCTGTATGCACACTCAGGGTTGCGTTGCCTCCGTGCCCCCGGCTTTTAGAGCTGCATGTCATAATTCAAGCCAGAGGGAGACGTCTGATTGGCCCACAGACCCCAGCGGCACAGTGGGATTCCTTTGATGTTACATCGCTCCCAGTGATAACTGTCATTTTCAGATGGTGGGAGTCACCATGGAGAAATGATCGATGTGATAATTACTTTTGGGCACCTATTAGCCTTGCATTTTACGCAAACACATACGGAGAACAGTGCATGCACATGTAAATATGTTATTTGGCTCACTGAGTCCGTCCATTGTTACAAATCTCTTCTTAAAACACTTTTACAAAGCTGCTTTTAATGCCTAACCCTCCTAATTTTTGTTTTCTTTACCATGATTTATCTATTTATTATGTTTTACTGGCTTCTTTTATGTGCATTTAAATTCTTCTGTGAAGCACTTTGTAACACTGTTTTTGAAAAGTGCTATACAAATAAAGTTTATTATTATTATTATTATTATAATTATTATTATTATTATATTGTTATTATTATAATTAGTATTATTTTATTTGATTATTATCATTATTAGCAGTTCTGCGTGTAACACATTACAAAGTAATGCATTACTGCAATCACATAACATTTGTCTGTAATGCAGTAATGTAACACTGGTGGTGTTAGGAAGGCCAACATCTTTTATATTGTTTTATATATTGATACAGTTTTATTTTTAATCATTTTTAGCCCACTACCAGTTGGTAGTCGGCTGCAGATTGGACTGCTTGTAAGGTAATCCAACATTATTGGATATACAATTGTGCATTATTCTTATGACATTTTTCTGGGAAGTACATTACTCTGCTCTGGGCGGGATTTCACCAACTTTCCTGTTCCAATTATTCAGGCACAATCACACAGTGATGACTCCGGGATGCTGCAGAGTAACAAAAGTAATGTAACTAGTGGTGTGATTAATTACTTTCTACAGGGAGTAAATACATAAATGAATGCTTTACTTTTTAAAAGTAACAAGTAATATGGAATAAGCTCCCTCTTTCAGTTGTGGGTCCTAGTAATGTAATGTAAAACAAGTAATGTGTAATCACGTTTTTGAGTAATGACCCAACACTGGTCATTTGAAGTACGCTTGGATGCCTTACAGTGCATTGCATTACAGTGCAACTCCAGAGAGTATCTAACCTAAACGTTTTTAGTTTTTAGTCCCACTCCTCAGATTGACCAGCAACGAACTAACTAATGATTGGAAGGTGGGAAATCCAGATGGGGAAGAGATTAAGATTTCAATAGTAGGTTACCAAATGTTAGCCTGGCCTAAGAAACCTCCCCTGATTAGAAATAGAATTGCGATTTTTTTCTTCTCCAGTATGCTTATATGCCTCTTTTTTACACACTCAATACCACTGATATGTAAATGACTGGACAATGATCATTGAAGAGTAATAGACTGAATTATAGTTTTTTACATCCACACCGTCTCCTCCTATAGCTCTTTGTTGCCCCTGTGTGGTGACATGGTAGCATTGACCCCCAGAAGCAGTGAGCAATTGGACACCTGTGTGTAGTTTTGAGCTGAGAAGAATGATGTGTTATGGCCTGCTGCTAATGGAATCATGGGATTAGATATGTTTTATGTTTAAGGTATCGTGAGACTCACCAACCATCCTTGCATTAATGAAAATTAGGACCACATTTACTT